>NW_015386391.1:1063514-1077614 GCF_001527695.2 Protobothrops mucrosquamatus | reverse complement strand
AACCCCCCCCCCCCCCCCCCCCCCAGTGAAGGCACCAAAAGGAGGGATGGAGAGATAAGGCAAAATCAGCTTGGTTAAAATTAGTATTTTGCATAGAACACAGAATAGTATATTATGAGGCCATTCCCAAAACAGGTATTTTACCACCGCTGTAAATAGAGCAGGACGGAGTGTCTTTGTGGGGGTGCGTGGAGACTTCCTGCCCCTTTTTCCTACCCTCCGACATGCTTGGTAAAAATCCAGGACATTTTTTTTTAAAAATAAATAAATAAACCTGACCATAAAGAGGAAACAGATGCCTCTTGGTTCACTGCCTAGAATTGGGGAAGTTATCTATTTTGATCCGAGCAGCGAGGGAAGCGAGAGACCAGAAAGATGAATGGGGCAGCCATGAAGGACCCCGAGTTATTCCGCATCTCTAATTCGCTCACCTTGTTGACAAAAGCCCTCAGAGAGGCGAAGACGTGCTTCAGGGCTCCCTCTGACTGCCCATTTTTGAGGAAGGCCAGATGGACGTCAAACACCTTTTTCATCAGCGGGTTGTGCCCATCATTGTTCGAAAGCTGATTCTAGGGAGAAGTGGATCCAGGTGACTTTGGGTGGAAAATCCCCAAAGGGGCTCAAGATACAGAGAATTTGCTGGGGTTTTTTTTTTAAATGCCGGGCAAATCACCAAGCTGGAATGGCCCCATCAAAGCAGCCCCAAACAACTACAGAATGTTTGGGATAGGTAGTCCTCATTTAGTGACCACAACTGGGACTGGCAACTTGATTGTTAAGTGAGACAGTCCCTCAGTGAAACCCCGACAGGGCTTATGGTCTGACTTCAGCTCTTCTTTGCATTACAGACCAAGAAACATTGCAAAAGCAAGGATTGGTCGCAAAGTTATTTTTTTATCATCAAAAGTAGCTGCAAATGGTTGTTAAATGAGGCAGTTGCTAAATGAGAACTAAGACCTCAAGAGTAGGAGGGCAAATTCGAATGAGGATCACAAAAGTTGGTCCAAGGAAAATTCAAAGCTGAAGACTCAATCAACCCAGAGCCCAGAAGTGTCCGAGTCCAGCTCTTACAAGGAGGACCTTCAACAGAAAGACGAGGGGCCGAGACGGACCTTGAAGCACTGGGTGAAGAAGGCGATGGTGTCCAGCACCGTCAGGGTCACTTCTGTGGCCAGGTTGCCTTCCAGCAGGGCCTGGTGGACAATGTCTGCCTCCGACGTGCCGGCACCTGAGATTAGAAAGCCAAGACTGACCTCTCTCACCCTCATCTTACCTGGCAAGGAAGGAGCGGCCGGGCAGAGCTTGTTCGGGGGCCGCAAAGCCGCAGGCCATCCCTGCTCGGTCAGCCTTGAGCTCTGGGGTCTGCAAGAGCAGAAAAAGACCCACCAAGGAGGTCCCTGAGGGCCACCCGGCCTTCTGCCGGCCACCTACTGTGGTTCAGGGTGAAGGAGCTGTCCAGACTGCTCAGGTGCTGAAGCCGGGCCTGCATGGTGCTCGCCCGGCTGCGGAGGGCGGGCATCGTCTGGGATTTCCGGTCAATGCTCGCATGTTTGGACAGCCACCCGTCCTGGACCCTGCAGCGGAGAGATTCGCAGCTCAGCCCTCCACGCAGAGGTCCAAATGCACCCCAAACCACACTGGGGGCAACTGCAGGACCCGCCATGGTCTGCAACTCGATGGCAGGCAGGACAGCCTCTCTGGGCTCCCTGATGGTCTGGCCTGGGGCCCTGAAGGAGAAGCTGTGACCGGAAGGGATTGGTACCCTAACAGAGAAGGCACCCCACCTTTCCCCTCCAAACCCTGGGGTTTTTGTTCGTTTGTTCTGCTTTTTGTAATTTTATGTTTTTATGTTTATAATTGTTGAATGTTTGTTTTACCTTGAGATAAGCTGTTAAGAGTCGCCTGAGCCATCAGATGGGCAGTAAATAAATTTGATAAATAGGCCTGCACTGTCCACAGGACCCAGCTGGTATATCCTCCGAATAAACGGCCCTTCCACCCCACCCCCACCCCCATTCCCCACAATACCTGCCAATGTTCCTTTTCCCCGCATATCGGAAGTGGAATAGACAGACTCTGCAGCAGGAGAGAGAAAGAAATTAATCAAGGTTAGGATCCAATGTGGCTTCTGTGGCTTGCTGGCACCACTCACACTGATTCCTCTGGCACCCTGGGTCATATTTTGGGATTGTGACCTCAATGGCTGTGAAGCTGCAGCCGGCTTTCCGTGAAAGATAAGGCCAAAAGAAGTTGAGAGGTGCCAAATTAGAAGACACAAAGGAGACTACTTTTAAGAGACTTCTTTTATAAAGAAGCTCAAAAGCAGCTCTGGAAAAATGTGCATTTAACAGTGCGGGAAGACATAGCTGTTTTCATTTCCCCCCTTTTTGAAAACTGTGTTCTGTAAGCTATTTTACATCTACAGGGGGACCGGCACACGCATCTTTCTCCAGCAAATAAAAATGCAGACTGGGACACCTGCTGATCGCCTGCCTGCAGGGAACTCGCTTTTCAGTACTAGAAAAACATCCAGACCAGTGTTTCTCAACCTTGGCAACTTGAAAATGGGTAGACTTCAATTCCCAGAATTCCCTAGCCAGCTATGCTACGGAATTCTGGGAGCTGAAGTCCACTCATCTTCAAGTTGTCAAGGTTGAAAAACACTGAGATCTGGAACGTCTTTCAGAACCTTTGGGCTATGACCATCCCATGAACTGTCGAGAGTCTTGTCCACGGGCAAAATGTGGCCATCGTGAATTCCTCTTCCTAGAAGTTTCAACAGGTGATCCTTCTTCCTCCCTTGAATCTCTTAGAAAAGGGTAGACGTAAACTTACTCTAGCAGAACCAAGACGTTCATCAGTTCCTGGGGAGATATTTTGTTCCAGTAGGACAACAAGGTGTCTGCAATTGAAAGAAATCTGCTTAAGACGTCTCCCGTTGTCCCTCCAGTCCCCCAGCCCAGGAAACGGGAAGGGAGATGGCTGACCTTCCGACAGCATCTTGACGACGTAAAGGTAGCAGACAAGGAGGCTGCGGATCTCATACTGGTCCAGCCGCCCAAAGTGGGAGAGGCTGCTGCGCGTGGAACTTTTCCGCATCTGCGTTGACTGAGAGGAGCCCCCCCCCAAAAAAAAGGAGGTGGGAAGGGTAAGGAGGGGAGGAGTCCAG
This sequence comes from Protobothrops mucrosquamatus, assembly GCF_001527695.2. NCBI lineage: Eukaryota > Metazoa > Chordata > Lepidosauria > Squamata > Viperidae > Protobothrops > Protobothrops mucrosquamatus. Next base: position 1,074,445 of record NW_015386391.1, on the reverse strand, counting down.
GAAAATAAGGGTATTAGCTTAATCTTTAAATATGGCCAGCCGGTTCTTCCCACAGTCTAGCAGTCCCTGACTTATGACTGATCACTTAGAGACTGTTCAAAATTCTGACAGACCCCCCCCCCACAAAGATACCTATGACCTGATTCTGAAGTTCTGATGGCTGCCCCCTCCATGGGTCAAAGGATCACATGTTGGGTGCTCAGAGGCTGGCCGTGTATGGCATCCTGTAGTTGTGTAACCGTGTTTTATCAGGTCTTTGCAGAAAACCAGCATTTGCTGCCGGTTTTTGGCAAAATGCGCCCCATAGTGAACGACGGGACTCTCAGGAGCTTATAGAGCCATGCTGACTCTTCCCCAACCTCTCTGGAAATCTGAAAGAGCAACTTTACATTTTCAGTGGAGGAAGGCTGATCGGGGGAGCCAGCAGTTCCTTCGGAAGCGAGGGACCCCCGCGAGTCTTCCCTTTTCAAAAAAAGTCCATTCTGGAAGCCGGTGCCAAAAACTGCAAGAAAAGAGCCGAAGGCTTGCAACCAGTTGCACCAGAATGGGGGTCCCTGGCCACACAGCTTGACCCAGAACGAGGACTGTCCCAATAGGGCCATCCATGGGTCTTCCTGCTAGTCAGTGGAGTCGGCCTTGAGACCCCCAAGCTCTGAATCCCAGCAAGGTCTCCTTCCAGACTCAAAACTCTTCCACTAAACTAGAAGACCTCCAAGGTCCCTTCCAACTCTGTCCTTCTGTTATTCACCCCTAACCCCTGGCCAAGATTAGGGAGTGGGGGAAGGGTTCACACCCAGCATTCCTTACGTGAGTCTTTATCGACAATGAGGCTTGACCTGTTGGAAGGGGAGGTGAAGCTGCTCAGGAACTCATCCCGCGAGGCCTGCTCAGAAGACAAAGAAAAGGGTTCAGGGAAGGGGGCAACTTGGCTCAAAGTCAAGTTCATGACAATAACTAGAAGACGAGACAAGCTGGACATCTTGCAATAGTTTGCCTCTGGATGCTGGGAAGAGTTAAAATCCACCCAGGTTAAAGTTCCTAAGCTTGGGAAGCAGTGGACTAGAACCAGGGATCTCTAAGCCTTGCAACCTTAAGACTTGTGGACTTCAGAATTCTGGGAGTTGAAGTCCACAAGTCTTAAAGTTGCCATGTCTGGAGAGCCCTGGACTAGATTAGATGACCTTTCTGGTCCTGTTGGCCTCCTGGGTAAGCCAGATAGGAATCACAACTTGATCAGCCAATTCTGTTTTATTGTGAGGCTACCTTGACAGAATCTTGCAAGTCTGAAAGCACAGAAGGCCTCCTTGTCTCCTTCACCGTCCGAGAGAGACGGTTCCTTCCGAGCCCCTTGCCCCGCTTAGTAGAAATCTGTGGTCTCTGTCCTCTCTCATCCGACCGTTCCCTTGGCTGCGCCTCTTGACTCCGTGTCCCAGGCTCTTCCCCACCTATCATCACAGGCGCCTTCCAACTTTATGTTTCGAGGCTCACCATTTTTCTAAAGTTTTCCCTCCCAGCAGGCTCTGTGTGTGTGAACTGGGGAGCCTGTCCCACATCTGGAACGATGCAACTTCTTGCTTCGAAATTACTCACAGAGGTGGACATTGGTGTGCACAAGTACACGTTGCCCGGGCTGGCCAACCTCTGGACGTTTTCCAAAAGGATTCCGGCAAGCGGTAAATACAGCTGGGCTATTTTGGCTTGCAGGTTCTGCAAAAGAGGAGGGGCGAATGAACCCCCAGATAGGAGGTGGTAAGACGAAAAGAAAGCTTTGAATCTGTGGGGTCACCGAAAGCAAAGAGGAAGAGATCTGACCTTTTCTTCTGCCAGAAGAAGCATCAGCTTTGGGGGTTATTTTTCACTCTGGCCACTGGAAGGACACAATCAACGGGAGTGCTGATTTACCCCCAGCATATCAAGTACTTAGGAGGTGAGGGCCAATGGCTTAATAGACAGCTATCAACACCCCAATCAACAACTAAAAAGCCACACGCAACCAGGCACCACATAAATACTACACACAGAGCAGCCCAAAGCACATGCTCTGCTAGAAAGAAGCCCCCCGAGGATGGGGGCTCCAGCAGAGTCCAAAAGCTCGGAAGACAAAAGCTGTAGTCTCGGTGACCCACCCAGATTGGATCCTGCCACATCCCTTTATCTCCAGCCCTCCACACAAATCTGCACACAGTTGTTCTTATTATTGTTATTTGTTAGATTCCTAGCTCGTCTTTCCTGCAGGGAGTCAAGGATTCCCCAGCACCCCCCCTTGGGAAGGTGGACTTCCCAGGCTGGGTCCTGGGCCTCTCAGCCCCCCATCCCTTCACTGCAGCTCCAACATCGCAGTGGCCAGATGCAAAGATGTATCCTGTCACCATTTTTAAACCAGGAATGGTAGCTATTGCTTGTGCAGTCTGTGTCCCAACTGAAAACCAGGAGAAGATGTCATTGTCTTCCCTTTCAATATTTTTAGAAATGTATGCTGCAATCAAGCGAGTCTTTCCAGGAGATCAGGGTTACTTGCAAACTCCAAGCAGAGTTGCCTCTGTCCTCACAACAGCCCTAACTTGCCAGCTCAGGGGAGGTGGGAGGAGAGAGACAGAGAGAGCCCTCCCCAGCTGTCTCTTTGCAGCTGAGGACAGAGCTTCAGAGTAACCTCCTCTATTATTTACTTAAGGCATCAAACCTCTTCTGGGTTGGCACAGCAAATAACCGCAAAAATAGCACAAAGGAAAAAAGTGCACAGTACAGAAGAGCACACCTTAAAAGAGAGAAGATTGAGCCAGTTTTCAAAGCTCCAGCCCTGCTTGACACCTCCCCAGCTCTCGGCCAGTGGAACTTCACCAGGAACCCCTTCCAACGCCAAGCAGGGAAGAGCCAGGCAGAGGGAGGGGGAGGGAAGTTCCCAGAAGTTCAGCTCCACGCTGAATGATGAGTTGGATACGTGCAGAATTGCAGAAACGCCAGCGGAGCCTCAAGGGAGGCGGCCTGGCCAGCAGCCACTTTGTTTTGGCTGGCTGCCAACTCTGGTGGTCATGAAAAGGGATCCCAGAACACATTAAAGAATCAAATGAAGAGGATGCTCCAGCTGACCAAGAGGAAGCCAGATGTCGGCTAAGCCACCAGCCAGCAGAAAGAAGGTCCAGAGCATGCAAGCTCTCGGTTATTTTGTCCTTCTCATCAGCCACAGTCAGCAATTCCATGGCATTAACCATTCCCGACTGAGCAAAGTCAATCAATGTACATCCTATGACTTTTGACAATTGGTTGAGAAGCAGGTTGCACAACCATCACGTCATTTTGAGCCAAACCCACATCTGTGGCCACGGCAATTGGGTTCAGCTGAGCTAAACCACCATGCGGTCTGTTTAGTTTTGGCTCAGTGTGTGATGTGAGCTATCCAACAAGCAAACCCAAAGCAGTCATGCAATCTATGAACCAAGTCAACGTTGCCTCAAGCCCTTCTACCTTATGCTGGTATCTGTTATCAAAGGCGTGCTTGATGAGAAGGCTTTTCAAGATGCTGATGGCCACGTATCGGACATCAGAGTTGTCCTTCAGCGCGGCGGAGGTCTCTCGCAGGAGCACTCCCACCAAGAAGTGGTGGCGGCAATACTCATCACTTAGACTGTACTCAAGGTTGACATCTGTGAAGAAAAGGTTGGAAAGGACTATTCTGATGTTACCACAGTGACATCCGGTGATGAAGTCTCGGAGTCTCCCCCAGGATCACTGCGGAGAAGAGGATGCCGAAGAACTGGCCCACCCCACTGGCTGAGCTGTTTGGTCCTGCTAAGCTGGAGTTGGAGGTTGGGGGCCCAGGAAATGAAAAAGACGGGGAAGAGCTGGGGGGAGATGTGCAGAGAGGGGGCAGGAATCTGAAGATACTGAAATAAAACAGACATCCTAGCGGCCATAGCCCAGATTATTTATAGCAACCATTCAAGATGCTCAACTAAACTTCTGCTTCTAGAAATGCCAAATTGTAGCTGCATAAACAGATTGAGATCTTTCAATGTCAATGCAGACATTTTTACAAACAGAAGGTTTGCAGGTGTCTCGGATGGCTGTTCCAACTCTGTCTGTTTGCCTTTTCCGATGAAACAATTGCTAACCTCTGCTGGTTTCAGAAGCAAATCCAGATCGGGACCCTGGGTGCTGAATGCGAGGGAGCAAATAAGGAAGGCTTACAAGAAGCCCAAATCCTTACTTATTTTAAGAGCATTTGATCTGGCAGAAAACATTTTCCAGACTTTATTTCTACCCTCCATCTAGCAAACCTTGCAGAGATGAAGGGGCCCAGAAAACGGGAAACAGAAAAGAATAGAATTAAATTAATTGGATTAAGTTAAGATGGCACAAGGAATGGAAACAACTGATGAGCACCAGAAGAGGCACATTTATAAATATTGGAAGAGGCCCAAATTTTTCTCATTTTATCTTCACAGCCAAAACTTTGTGCTTGTGTCCATGGCAGTGAATATGCTCCACTGTGTGGGTGTGTATATTTTATCCCTTTGCTCTGACTGTTTCAACAGTTAAAAGAAAGCTGGGGGGCAAACAGGAAAGACATTTTTAAAAGTGCTTTTTAAAGTAGGTATTATCTCCCAGGTTAACTGATTTTTCACCACAATGGTGCCAGTTCCGTTTTTAGCGAAGCCAACTCCTAACTATCAAAAGACCTGCTGTTACTTAATCCTGCAAATTCTATATGCAGGCTTTGCTGAATTTCTCAGGAAGTTTCAAAATGGCCATTCCCTGTCTGAGCTCCCAGGCCAATATTGGCTTAGAGAAATAATCTGTTGTTAGTCGTGGCCTACTGGGGGGTGTGAATCACACAGCATTTCACAGACCTTGCGTTCGATGAAACTTTGGCTTGGCAAAATTCATCGGCAAATTCAGCGGAATGTAGTGCTCATGGCTACAGATGGTCTGCAGAAACTCAAACTTATATTCCACCAAGAGCTGGATGTGGAGAAGAGAAAAAAAAAAAAGGATTATAACAGACGGCCTCTGCTTTCTATCTTCTGCAATGGCTCTGGGAAGCGGAATATTTTACCTTCGGGTCTTTGGGGCTGAACCCAGAAACGTAATCGTTGATCAAGTTGAAGATAAATCCTCGGTCCATGAAGGTCAAACATCGCTGTGGAAGGGGATAAAAGTGAATCTCCTGCTTCGCATTGACTGAAGGTGCATTTAGTGGGTGTGAATGCTATTGCTGGGGTAACCTTTGGGTATTTGGGGGCTCCCATCGACAGTTTCAGTCCTAGAAGCGGTTCTCAATGTCGGCAGGCTGAGTCAGCCCAACCGGAAGAAACATTTGGCCCTCTTTTGCTTTTAAACTAAAGATGGGGAAGGAAGGAGAGGAAGACTACACCACCTTCAACAAGTTGGCCAAGGAGAAGTTGACATTTCTCGACTCTTCTGGGATTTCGCTGTAACGAATGTTCACATGTGGAATAATGGAGAGCAGCAAAGAATGCAGCGCGTGACCGTAGGACTCCGGGAACCGCTGTGGCCTGGGAAGCTGAAGGGGCACGGTGTGAAGTCCGGCCCAAGCTCCTGGCATTCACACAAGACCCATGTGGCTTGCCCATGAAAGCTGCCTGGGGTGTGCTTCTGCCCTTACCTTAATCTTGTTCTCATCCAGAAGATAAAGAGCCATCGACTTCACCAGAATTTCAAAGAAAAACCACGAATACTGGAAGCAAGAGGAAGAGAAAAGAGAGGTATCCCAGCCAGGTCAGGTCCCCACCTGTTCCCACAGTGCAGGAGAAGCCACGGTGTGTACGAGGCCACCAAACGAGCAGTGTGTAGCCTTCCTCCATACCCTTGGCCTGATGGGCTTCAAACTTTGCAAGAGGGAGAGGTGGCCTTGAAGGGCTTCCTTTTCCATCTTTGGTCTCACCTTCAGCATCTTATTGATGGCCAAGAAGTCTGCAGACTGCTTGAGAATTGTTGATATGGCTGCTGCCAAGATTTCGTGCGTCATTTTAGCCTGGGGCCGGCTGGGTTTCTCGGGCTGAAAGCAGTACTGCGGGGGAGAAGAGACGTTGGATGCCCTGGACAGAGCCTATGACCTAGAATGGAGTCCTTTCTCCAACTTACCTTGACGAATGTCCGCAAATAGTGGTCAAGACTCCCCTCATGGCATCTGGATACGATGTAGAGAAGAACCCTGCAGGAAGGGGTGGAAAAGAAGGTCAGAGGAGAGCACCTCTCACTGTTACATGGAAGAGTAACCCCATTTCCATGATCGCAACTCGCTTTCCTATCAGGGCCCGGCTGGCTCGGCGGACGTAGAACGATGCTCGGTTGGGACTATCGTCCGTTTCCTCCTGCCCATCTTGAGTTGTTTACTCCAGGCAGCCCTTTGGCCTGGTCAGGACAGACTCCCACAAAGTTACGACTTCTGAAAAAAGTGGCCGATGACCCTTGCTCTCAGGACCGAGGCAGCATCCCCGTGGTCAAGTGCTTGGCAACCAGCCCGTATTTGTGACAGTTGCAGCATCCCTTGGTCAGTCGGTCAGCATTTGTGACCTTGATGTCCAGCAAGCAAACTCAAGGAGGGAAGCTGGATTCGCTTAATGGCAAAAAAAGGCTGTAAACTCAGGCATAGTCACATGATGACTTACTGACCCCAGCCTCACTTAGTGACGAAGGTTCTGGTCCCAACTGAGGTCATATGGCGAGGACTAGCAGTGTTTGGTTTTTCCCAGGGAGCAACTCTTTTGGAAGAGCCCCGGGATAAATTTCCATCTGAAAATCTCTCCTGCTTGAGCAGGGGGGTGGACTAGAAGACCTGCAAGGTTCCTTCCAAGACTGTTATTCTGCTCTTCTGAGCTCACCAGATGGGTGGGCTTCTGTAACGGACCCGGTCAAGCCACTGGGCTGCATTGGGCCACCTGCGTGCTGAGAACATTCCCAAGGCAGAAAGGAAGTCCACCTGAAACAGGCCCCTTGTCTGTGGCCCAAACTCACATGGTGCTGTTGACGGCCACCTCTTCCTCTCCTGGGTGGTTGGTGAGGACTCGGAAGAGTTGTGTAAGAATCACGGGCAGAAACTGTATCATGACCTGGATCTCCGTGGCGTGCAAACACTGAAACCAAGATACGTGGTTAGACTTCAAGATGGGGCAAAGAAGAAGGTCTTGGGATCTTTGAGCCTTCGCTTGGTCCTTGCTTCCATAAAGGAGATCTCATTTGCACTCTCCCCAAAATATCCCCCTCCCCCTGCCGTCCAGTCTCAGCTCACCTTCAGATATTTCACAAGTTCTCCTGGCACTTCTTTGGCACCCCCCTGAATCGTCTGGCAATACTGGAAGAATTTATGCAGGTGACGATCCTGGTGTGACAGAACAACCAAACCTTAAGAACAGAGCGAGCCGTTTCCACTCGTGCCTCACCTGAGCTTACTGCAATCTGGTAGATCCTTAGCTTGGGGGGGTCTTCTCCTCAAGGCCCGGGCAACACACCTCCCTCCTCACCTGGGGGCATGTTTTGTTTTCCTGAGGAATCTCCAACAGGTTGGGAGTGGGGTGGGGACGGTCACGGCTGCCCTGTTTTAAAGACTTATTTCTATGGGGTTGCAAAAGGGCCCCTGTGAAGGCCGGTCTTCCTTCCACGTTTATTTATTTAAGAAAACGTATATGGTCGCCAAATTATTCTCAATGACTCCAGGCGACTTACAAGGATAAAAGCCCAATGCAAGAACAATAGAAAAGCAATCACACACACACACACACGGTGACAACAATCAAATGAGCCACTTGATGGTCTCCATCCCACTCTGGGGTCTCCAGGCCTGTTGGCAGAACCAGATCCTCTGGGCCTTTTGAAAGAGTGTTGAAGTGGGGGGGGGGTCAGTCTTATCTCCCTGGGGATGATGTTCCACAGGGAGGGAGCCGCCACGGAGAAGGCCCTTCTTCTTGGTCCCACCAGGTTGGACCTCCTTAACATACCTGGGTATATATGGTGGACTCCAAGTGTAGCCTCAGCTTGAAGAGGGCCTTGGCTCCATCCACCCATTTGAGGTCGGTATTTGGCTGGAGATCCAAAAGAAGAAAGAGACATCTTTGGAGCTTGGGGTCTGCCTAAACTAGTCTGGGGTACCTGACCAGGCAGTTTGGCCCAACTGGGGATGAAGAGAGTCATTTAAGTTGAACCCAGAAATTGGCCCACGCAAGAGAGAGAAAATGTTTCTGTCTTATGTGGAAAGAAAAGTATTTCTATGTATAAAAAAATCCCAGTTCCTCCAATTCTGCAGCCAAGAAGCCATCAGAACAACACAAGCAAAGCTGTCCAGTTCTTTGTGGGTTTTCGAGAGCACATCTTGTTTACACGAACACAGTTTTCCAGGAACTGGGACAAAGGCATGGCAGCCTGGGCATTTGCAACAAAGGGGACAAGTTGTACTCCTTGGCAATGTGCCAATGGCACAGGGGCTTGGAATTGGCTAAGAAACCAGGGATACCTGCCTGGTTGGGTGCAACCTCTATGGATTTGTTCGGCTTGAAGGGCGAAAAACGGCGTATCCAAAACCACACACGGGTTGTCCTCCTTATGACGAATCCATCTCACAGCAGCCTTACCTTTCGTGCCTCAGTATCTCCGGCGCCCAGGTAGCCGGCTGGCAGGTTGGCTGAGACCGGGAGCTGCTGCTCAGAGGTGATAACCAGCCCGTCTTTCAGCAAAGGAAGCCAGGCAAAGCCGACTGTGGGGACGGAAGAGACACTGCGCATCAGCCACGGCCCGGGAGCCGCTGGTCTGCAGGGCTGCAGAAGGTTTATGTGGCACCTGCAGGTCAGATCCTGCAGTGCAGACTCTGGCTCTGCAAGGACGTTCAGCCAGGATCCCAGAGGATAATTCCCAGCCTGTGCTGTTCATTTAGGAACCCAGGCAGTGGGCAAGTCCAGAACCCTGGGGAAGGAGAGGCTTGGGATACCCGTGGTCTCCACGGCGTCCTGTTTCTTCGCCGTCCCCTTTGTGTTAATTTCGCAGCTGATGTGGTAGAAGGTGAACAGCAAGTGATGCTTCTGGTGGAGGTGGATCGGAAGCTGGATTTTGATCTATGCAACAGGAGGAGAAGGGAGGCTGAATTCTCGCACCATTTCGTTTTTAAAAAAGATGATCAGCATTTTGTTTTGTCTGGCTGGAGAATTCTGGGAATAGAAATCCACCCGTCTTAAAGTTGCCAAGTTTGAAAACATTAAAAGGAGGATCCTAAGCAAACTTGAGTTCCGTAAATAGAAAATAATCTATCTTCTCTTTAATGGGGCGGCTGGCTGTTTTTTTTCTCACCTCATCATAAAACTCGGGGCTCTGATTGTGGTGCAAGACACAGGCGTAGGCGTGCGAGGTGAAGAGTGGCCCTCCGGGTTTGCCGTAGAAGCACTGCAGGATGAACAAGATCTCAGTGAGGTTGAGAGGAGAAGACTCTAAGAAGGCGCGATTATCTCCTTGGACCATCCAAGGTCCTTCCCTCACCTCCCCTGCAACCCTGCTCAGTTCAGCCTCATCGGAATTAGGCCCCAAGAAGGGGAGATGTTATCACACCGAATCCCACTGCCAGGATTCAGATGAGGGTGGAACAGATCTCCCGATTCCCGGCTGGCCAGGTTTAGGAGCCCAAGACTGAAGGGTTTCAACCTGGTCAATTGGCTCCCTCTAGTGGGAATTCTGGACAAGCTGATGGACCTTCTGTCTTCGTTCATATGGAACGGAGGCCCAATTGGGCCTCTTGACCCCGATCTAAGCCAGCCCCTCTGTGCCAAGCGCTTGCAGAACGCAGGAAGCCCACCAATCACCATGCCTGGAGATCAGCTGGCAGGTGGACAGGACCTTCCAAGGGGAAGGAGATCATTCATCTGGCCCAGGGGTTGGAACATAAAGGACAGGGAGGTTTTGGAGATAGAATGGCAGCATAAGGAGAAGGATATCCCAGAAACATAACCTGGGGCCCCAGAAGGTCACCAGCCGCCTGAATGCCAGGGGCCACAAGAGGCCAGAGGAGCAGGACCACCTTCTTGCGAGATGGCCCTCTTCCCTGGGCCCGGCTCTGGAGTACCTTTAAGGCTTTGGCGTCTCCTTCATCAGAGTCCTTGAATTCCACCCGGATGGCGATGTTTCTTGCCTGGAAGAGCGACCCACGGTGGGGACAAGGGAACGTTGAGGCCCCCGTTTTTGCCACAAGGAAGCTCTCCTCACCCTCCCGTGCGTCTCTGGCAGGAGAGGCCTCCCTGCTCACCTTGGCAAATGTCTTCTGGCCGTCGTACTTCAGATGCAAAGGGTAGATGTAGAGCCGGTTTCTGTAGGCGGTGAACGGGCAGCAGTACTTGGCCACCTCGGGCACAAATTCATCGACCTCGAGAGCCAGGCCGTCACGCCGCTCCTGTCCCTCAAAGGGCTTGATGGGGATGAAGGCCGCCGTGACGCAGTCTGGCAGAGGAGGAGAGCCAAAGGCACCCGTGGGGACGGCGCTCCCTCTTTGGACAAGCCAAGCCAACGGGGGAGGCCAGAGTTCCTCAACAACTGGGGCGGCAAGGTTGTAAAATCTGACACAACTCACTTAACAACCGTATCGCTTGGTGAGAGAAGTTCTGGCTACAATTGTGGTCATAACATGAGGACTACGTGTACATTGGACTGGCAGCCTGAAGGAGACTGACATCCGCCCCATCTCCAGAATATGCCAAGTGAATTTTCAAACCATGGTTTTTGTTAATAGCCATGGTTAAGGCCAAAGTGATGGGTTACTCGGTAGCTCTCTCTCTCTCTCTCTCTGGAAGCAACTAATTGATCAACCGATCCATCATTTTGTGGCTTAGAAACAAGGTTAGACAAGGGGAACTCAAGCCGATGAGTGCCAGAAAAAACGGCAGTCTCGCGTTCCTCCATCTTTGTGCTCTGCCCTTACTTGAGAGCTCCAGGGGGACACA
>NW_015386391.1:1049315-1063414 GCF_001527695.2 Protobothrops mucrosquamatus | reverse complement strand
CCCCCCCCCCCCCCCCCGTTGTGCAGAAGGACACTCCTGTCCCAGCAGCCTTACTTCTTATACTCTGCCAAGAACTTCAGCAGGTCCTCCGTGGAGAGTTTGCTGCTCTCTTGCTTATAGAGGGGAGAGAACCTCCCATCCAGGTCCAAGGTGCCTTGGGTGTCTTTGAAGACAGACCTGGAGAGAGAGAAGGGTGTACATTTGGGCAACGTTCCCACCTGCTCATGGAAACCTCACAGCCTCTCAGGTAAATACCCAAGCATGGAATTTATGGAGCTCCAGGAATTTAGGCCAGGAAGCAGGTGCCGAAACACAACCAGGAAACAGAATGCAAAGAGTTGGTTGGTACAAAGTGGCTTGATGCTCTTCACATATAAGCCATCTTCCTCCCTTCTTAGCCAGATTTTTTCATTTTAACAGTTCAAGCCAAGAGATCAAACCAAGTTTGGAGGACATGCAGGCCAAGGAATGGCATTTTTCATACAACTGCCCTGACAAAATGAATCAAAGATGAATCAAAGTCTGAGACAATGTCAAGGTCAACGTGCATTCAATCTTCTGGAGAAGTAAGCTAAAAAGGGAGACACATTTCCTGGGGAAGTTGCTGGTATTTCTTTACATGTGCTGACCAAAGAACGTTAGTTTATCAAATACCAGTCACAGAGAAGATATTTCTCCAGCATTGTTCAGGGCTATCTGGCATCTGGAGATGTGTTTGGATAGCAGAGGAAGCACTCTGAAAGGCCAGCAAACTTCCAGAGATGGAGATTTCAACCAGGAAATGTCTTTCTGAGGAAGAGTAGAAGCAGCAGACTCCTGGAAGAGCAAGGTCAAAATAGAAGGTCTTCTCCTTTGGAAAACCTTCAAATGCCACCTTCAAATGGCAGTTTGACCTGGTAGCTGTGGGCAAACGACTTTAGAATAGAATAGAACTGGAAGGGGCCTTGGAGGTCTTCTAGTCCAGCTCCCTGCTCAAGCAGGAGAACCTAAACCATTTCAGACAAGTGACTGTCTAGTCTCCTCTTAAAAACCTCCACTGATGGAGCGCCCAGGATTTCTGAAGGCAACTTCTGTTCCACTGGTTAATTATCCCCACTGTTAGGAACTTTCTCCTCCTGTCATTTTCCACTCATGTGAAGGGCAACATGTTGACATTGGCATCAGCACCCAGAAGTAGCCTCACCTGACCGCCCAAGCAAAGGGCATCCGGTACCGTCCAAGACGGCTACACAACACCTTCGCCAGCTTGTGGACCTTCTGCGCTGTCTGTGAAGGAAAGAAAACAGATCAGATGTGGACAGCTGGTTGAAGTTGGAAGATGAAAGTCATCCAGGAGTGGTGGCAGGCAGGCAGGCGGAGCACCAATCTCCGATAAGTCAGCTAAGGCAGGTTCCTAGAACCGGGGAAGTGAGGTTCCCCCAAGATAGGCCCATAAATGTTCTAGGCGAGCACCGAGAACATCTGAAACATCACCAATTGTTGCTCAGCATCGCTTTGCTCCTTTCCCTACCCAGGAAGAGTACAAGTGGGCAAAAGGAGGTATATGCAGCTCAGTAAATAAATTCTGCCCCCCCCCCCAGATCTCTATCCCCAATCCAAGAGATGCTGCATGTCTTGTCCATGTTCAACTCTCAATCTCTTAATCACTTGATCTAGGAGTCCCATTATTTAGGTGGAACATTCATAAAATACCTTCACACTGCGCTAAGATATGGCTCATTTGATTTGGGTTCAATCTCTCTGATTTGTAAACCATAGTCCAGGCAGCCATTAATGCCTCTTATGTGCTCAACCACCGTTGTTATCTCAACAGGATGTTTCCTGCCTTTCATGGTGTAACACAAACTGAAGGAGCTTTGTGGGATGGGAGGTCCCGCCTTAAGACACCTCATTGCCTTCTTTCCCATCCCAAAGCACGGCGAGTCCATCCCATGGGATCAGCTGTACCTTTGCAGGATCTGAATTCTTGATGTACGGCTCCACGCTGTGGGCAATGCTTCCTTGAAGCACCTTTTCCACCCGGGCAACGAGAAAAATTTCTGGGTGGGGGTTGGTCACAGAGAAGACCCCCTTTGTGTAAAAGAGAAGCAGAGCATCAGAACTTACAAAGCCCCTAAAGATGGACAAGACAACGTGAAGGCCATCATTTGAGAGAGCCCCAGCTAGAAGCTCAAGCCTACACAAAAAGGAGAAGTGCAAAATATTTTAGGCCCTGTGGGTCTGTCCTTACTTAAGAGAGAGTCCCAACTTCAACCAACTCTCTCCTAAGCAAGGACGGAAGGCTCCTAGATTACTGAGAACTGAATAGTAAATTGCTGCACGTTAGGTTTAATTTAGCTCCTATTTCCTTTGGAGGCTTCGTTCCTGTTAAATCTGAGATCTGGTGGAATCCACAGAGGCTCTCACCTGCTTTATGTAGCGCAAGCTGGACTCCGCCATGCCATGGAGGGAACGGCTGTTGACGGGGCTGTTTCCAGGCTCTTGGTCGGAAGAGTCAGGCAGCATCTCCCGCACAGGGCCAGGATTTAAGTCCACGTGGAAATCTGCTGAGATCTTGCAACAGCTTTTCAGATCAAAGAGAGCCAGGCTGAGGAAGAATGGTTCTACCTGGGAGCACAAAAGAAGATCCTTAGGTTGACATTGACTTGACATTCTGCAGAAGGGAAGGCTGGATTTTGAAGAAGAAGAAGAAGAACGGGTTACTTCAAACTTGGGCACTGGAAAAAGCAGGGTTCTCACTTGAGGCACAAATGACCAAATTATCCTACTTTGGATACATGATGTGAAGACCCAGCTCAGTGGAGAAGGCTGTTAGGCTGGGAAAGGTGGAAGGAAAGAGAAGAAAAGGATGACTAGCAGCAAGATGGAGGGACTGAGTTGCAACAGCGATGAGTGCAATCGGAAGGACCAAGTTGGGGACAGATCATCCGGGTGAAAATCTATCTATGTGGTTGTTAAAAGAGTCAACAATGACTTGCTGGCATATAGTCAATCGAAGTGCCAAAGTGGGACTGCCTTGGGGGGGCATCTTCTAGGGGACTGGTGGGCTTCCACGTGCTGCTGGTTGGCCCCCAGGAGAACATCTGCTGGACTAGAGAGCCAGGGGCCTGATCCAGCAGGACTTGGCTGATGTTCTTAGGACACATTGTAAGGACCAGGAAGCCGTTTGGGAGCGAGTAAATAAAAATGTGGGGAAGGCTCTGGCAATAAAAACATACAATGGGTGGGGGGCCTACATTTGAAGGGGGGTCCTTGGAGCTGTCCTTCAGTTGGGCCAGGAGGTTGAAGGTCAGGGAGTGGCAGTTCAACAGGAAGCGTGGCTGTCCCCTTTCCTCAAAGGGACGGATGTCCACCTCTAGTCCGGAGAAATCCAGCCTCTAGGAGAGAAAAAGGCAAAGGGGATTCTTTTCCCACCTGGATCAGGGGGAGGCAGGTTGAAGATGCTCCTATTTGGAAACAAGGGGCAAATGGCACATATTTCAAAGATATCTTCCTTCCTTCCCTCTTCTTTCTTTCTTTCTTTCTTTCTTTCTTTCTTTCTTTCTTTCTTTCTTTCTTTCTTTCTTTCTTTCTTTCTTTCTTTTTTTCTTTCTTTCTTTCTCTCTCTCTCTCTTTCTTTTCTTTCCTTCCTTCCTTCCTTCCTTCCTTCCTTTCCTTTCTTTCCTTTCTTTCTTTCTCTCTCTCTCTCTCTCTCTCTCTCTCTCTCTCTCTCTCTCTCTCTCTCTTTCTTTCTTTCTTTCTCTCTTTTCTTTCTTTCTTTCTTTCTTTTTTTCTCTTTCTTTCTTTTTCTACCTACCTACCTACCTACCTACCTACCGTCAGCCATGCTTTTTCACTGAGCCAAGAGCCTCCTGCCCCAAAAGGGTTACCTGCACTTCTGGATCGAAGGAGAAGAGGTTCTGCCTGCCTTCACTGCGGCTGAGTTTGCTGAGCTGCTCCGTTTCTCGGCCGTACTGAAAGAGAAGAGACCTTGCGTGTGAGGCTGGGATCGGTGGAAACGGGGGAAGCAAAATAGTGAACACGTTGGTAGAGAGAAGCTGGGAAGGAGGGGTGGGAGGGGGGGCCTCTGTGTGGCAGGACTGCCAAACCCATCAGGTAACCACCTAACGAGAATGCTGAAACCATTCTCCCTCCTTGCAGTTTGAGCCTAAAACAGACCTCAGATCTGGCTCTGATTGCTCAAATATGGGCAGGCCAAGATCTCTTTGCAAAGGGCTTTGCAAAGAGTGAGGTGGGCTGATCCAGAATTTGCCCAGTCCAGATGTTTCCCTACTTTCCTGGCAGAAAAGGCCGAAGCCAAGGTTACCTTCATCAGCTCTGGATGCAGGCTTCTTCCTAAGCTTTCCAAGATGTTCTCCAACTTTCCATGGCTGCTGGAGTCATCATCTGCAAAGTCACAAAAAGCAGATGTTGCAGAGGTACCTGGCCAGAAGAGACAATGGCTTCCTCTGGAAGACCTGGGAAATTGGGACGAAGGGCCGGGAAGCTGGCCGGGAATTTCCTGTCCCACCAGCAGAGTCGCGATCCAGCCGCTCACAGATGCCAGGGGGCAACCTGGCCTTTTCCTTCAGCTTCACCCTCATCTCTTCCGGGAACTGCGTTGGATGCAGCCCAGCAACACAACCCCCGAAGAGGCCGAGGAGGGAGGGAGGGGACTGATGCTGAACCAAACCACTTTAAGCCAGGGAGGGGGACCTGGGCAGTTTTGGGCACGGGGACTCTGCTAAACCTGGAAGGATCTTGGGAAAAGCTTATCTTAAGCAAGCCTGGGAGGTGGGGATTGAAAATAGAACGTGTGTACAAACAGTGTCAGATCTGAAGCAGCAACAGTGCCTTGGATGCAGCAAGAGATCCATCCACCCTCTTCTTCCTCTCTACTATGTGTGTGTGTGTGTGTTTGTGTGCCTGTGTGTGATGGCATCAAGACCTGTCTCCATCGCGGGTCCTCACCAGGCACGAACTCCTCCTTCTTCTCTGGCCCCTCCGTGTTGGCCTGCAGGACCTTCCGCAGAGTGGCCAGCCAGTCTCCCATCTCCGGCTCCGTTTCCGCGGCCAGGTAGTGGCTGTACTTGTCCATCATCTTGAGCTCAAAGGCATTTCGGCGCATCTTGGGGCACTTGGGGGAGAAAGGCAGGGGACCTTTTGAGGCTGGGGGTGACATCTCCCTGGACCCCCACCTTTCCCTGAAGCCCTCAAGCAGGGACAAAAGCAGGTGGCCGGGTGGGACCGACGAGGCGGGGAGGAGAAAGCGTGGCCGTTACGTTGCGGTCTACAGGCGGCCTTTGACTTCCAGCCGCAGCCGAGCCCAACAGTTCTGCTGCTAAGCGAAACAGCCGGGGAAGTTGAGAATCTACACAATTCTGGTTCATAAAACCATCTGAGCATTGCCGGTATTTTGTTCTTGTTTTCCTTTGCTAGAACTTTGGTTGAAAGTATTTCCCAATAACCAGTGAGAAATAAATTGACTGACAGAAGACAGACAAACAGACAGACAAAGAGTAGATCCACACTAGATCGTCTCCAGCATGACTCTGCCTCTGGGCTTACAAATTCTCTAGCAAAACCTTTTGCAAATCCTTACCTGCACAACGTCTATGCAAGAATCCAGGAAGATACATCCTTTGGATTCCTTGGAAATCTTCTCATCTTTGTAGGAATTGAGGATGTAAGAGCCATCTGGAAGCTGTGTCAGGTAGAAGTACCTTCTCTTGAATACCTACTCAGAAAAAAGAAAAAAAGCTCACTGTTAGAGATTGTTGATCTTCCGGTATGGTTTCTGCTCCATTCCGCTCATTTCTACTTGAGACAGAATTCCAAAATCATGAACTTCGTGCAAAGAAAAGTAGGTTAAAACCAGCAATTGTGGCATTTTCTCTGCAGGGGGTACACAGAAGCAAAGCAGCCACAGCTGGGACACAGCATCTGTGGCAATGATTCTCAGTGTGGTCCACAGACCATCAACGATCCGTGTTCTGGGCCTCTAACTTCATCCATGCTCAAGCAGGCAAGCTGTTGCAGACATTACTGAGGCATCTTTTCCACCCAAACAAACCTAGTTTGTTTTTCTCTGCTCCCTGCAAAATGAAACCAAAGGGCTCCGAGGAGTCTCTTACTTTCATGGTCACAGTGATGGTACTGTTGACGTTGGCCTTGTACAACCAGCCTTGCCTGATCACACCACCCTTTTGGGAGCACAGCGAGGCGGCGTCCTGGAAGGGAGGAGAGAGAAAATCATCGCAAGGAAAGGGGACCCAGTGATAGCTCAACAAAAGTTTCCATCCACAAACGTCTCCTATTTCAGTCGGGCAGGTGTGGCAAAGACGGGATATTTGTGTTGATAATCCTGATCCTCCCTACAAACCGGCTCTGCTCCTTTGCCCAAGGGCTTGTGGACCACACAGATGAACCCTTGGTCACACAAGGCAAGAATCCCAAGCTCCAAAGGATGAGAAAACTGCCCTTTGTGATCCTGTAGGTGCTTCAGATCCTCTCTTCTGTGTGAACCCTTCTAATGAAACAGCCTCCCTTTCAAACACTGCAAGATGATTTTCTATTGTGTGGGTGTGGTGGGCGCCTTTTGCTCCTTCACATCTACCCTGCATAAGGCTGGATTGGCAACCAGCACATGGCTCAAGCTGAAAATTAGATTATAAAGGCCGCTGGGCAGACACCCGCAAGAGGCAGGCCAGAGCCAGTCTTCTTCCCAGGAATGTTAAAACTAAAACCATAAAGACAAAACAGCAGTGCTATTTTCAGGTTTGACCAACCGTCTCGCCTTCTTTCACCGTCTCTGCATGTGAGCTCCATCTTCTAAACGAGGCTCAATATTTATTCTATGCTACAAACTTCTAGAAAGAAGGCAGGAGGATCCCCAAATTAAGTGAACTTTGTGCAATTGCGTGAAGGAGGCTGTGCTTTATTTCCTTGGGGCACCCAGTGGGAGCTCCTGTTGCACTTGGTGGGAACCTCTAGCGCGTCCTCTCACCTCATCTTTATCAAAGTCTTCATCAATTTCAAAGACGTGGCTTGGGACCTTCTCTGGCCTGAAGGATTTGCTAAGTGAAGACAACAAGTTTTACTCAAGTTACATCATAATTAAAAACAAAACCACGATACTAATAATTAACAAATGAAAAGGGTCCTTGAAGACTATTTGGGGGGCCAACTCACCCACAGGGCACCACAACTTTAAGGAATCCTGCCCAAGGATTCCTCCCCCAAGCTCGGTTGTTGGGTGGTCCACGGATTATACTAAACCCTTAATTGTTTAATTAAATCACTAAGATTCTTGGAGGCCGAGGAAAACACCCTGGTTTGGCCCTGCAAAACGCAGTGTTGTAAGATCCCGTCCGACGTACAAGCCCGGGCATGCAAGAAACACCCACCCCTGGAGAAAGAAATGCTTACCATGGTAACATTCGGAAATCACCAGAATATTCGTCATATTTGTAGTTCACAACATACCAGTCTGAGCTATATGCTTTAATGCACTGAAAAGAAAATTAAACCTTGCTTGTTCAAATCCGCTAGTGCGAATTAGAGCCGCCGCCGCAAAACTCAGCCTGAGTGCAACTGCAGACTGAACATTCACTGAGGAGCAGCTAAGAAATTAGATGCATAAAGATGGGGGGGGGTTTTGGCATTCTCCACCGCTCAAAGCCCCCCTGCCCCCTTGTTTGTTCAGTTGTGGCTGCTTGGCAGACAATGGCTGGACCTCTGGGGAAGGGGAGGCAGCTGCCTTGTGTCCCACACAGCAAGAAAAGCCCTACTGAGGTGGGGGATTCAGCTGGAGGACTTTGCCCAGGGGATGGTCTGGCTTACAGGTGACTCCCTGTCCTCTCCTGGGACTTGCAGAAATGATTGAAAGCTCCAGATCCCTCCCTCTGGACAAGGAATGGCTATTTATGGACAGGATTTCCTCTGGAATTTAAATATTCAAGGTCTCCTATGTGGGGCAGATCACAGAGCCACTTAAAACAGTAAAAAGGACAAGAGGCCTTTAAAAGTACACAATGAAAGTCAGCACACAATGTTGCAAATGCTGCCATGCAGAATAATTGTGGTTTATTTGGATTTGTTTTTGCCCTGAGAGTTATGCAAGGGAGGGAGTTTTTAAAGAAATGAAATGCGTGACTTGCTTCCTCTTTTGAAAACACTGAAGAGTTGAAGCTGCCTTGCCAAAGCTGGTGCTTCCGCTAGAAAGACTAACTACAACTCCCATCAGCCTTCTCTAATGACCAATGGTCCAATCTAGGTCCCCCCCCCAAGAAGAGAGTCGGGGGTCTCACCTCTTGGACAAAGAGACTCTGGGCCTTCTTCAAAGCATCTTCTGGCACTGAGGAATGGACAGTTCTCCTCTGGCGACTGATAACCGAGAGCTGGAAGGAAAGTTGGTCGCTGGTTCCAAAATGATTGAAGACCCTCTAGGTGGAAGGAAGGCTAGGGAGGGGTCTTCCCTTCCTGCTTGAGCAGGATTTTTCAGAAGCATCTAACTAGGCTTGGAGGGAGAGTAAATCCAGCTTCTGAACTTGTCTTATGTTTTGACTGGACAGGACCTCCTTGGTGGTGACCCCAGGGCATGGGAACACCTTCTGAAGGAAGGCTGTTGGAAAAAAATACCTGCCCCAAGAGCCTCCTGAGGTTTATCTGTGGATCCTTCTGAGCTATCTCCGTGGCCAAACATGGAACCAAACGTGGTTCCAGAACAGCTATGTTTCTCCTGGCCCATTTCCTTAGTGTAGGAGGCCAGGTGAACAGATCACAGTCTGAGAGGGCCTCCCAGAAAGGAACTGGGGGGGGGGACCACTCGCCTGACACCCCACAGGGATGGAGAGCAACTCACTGAGGCATCTTCCATGGGAAACATGAGCAGGTCCCGGAAGGGATCGCTGTAGATTTGCGCTTTCCGTTGGCTGATCACATTCTCGTAGTCCAAGGGCTGGCTCACCTTCGTTTTTTCCTGGTGGGACACAGGGAAGAAGACCACCTGCCTTGTCAGACCCACCGGAAAGGCCCCTGGGTGGGCGGCACCAACCCCCATGCAGAGGAGAAAGCAGGAGAGGAACAGACCCAAAACTATGTTCCTGAGAGGAAATATGGGCTGCTCCCAAATGCCACCATGGACCAAGGGATGCCATCTTGGTCTGATGAAGCAGGTCCCCAGTCACCTAACCTGATGTGGGAGATGGGAGTTGTAGTCCAAACCTTGGGCCAGGAGGCTACAATGGTGGCTATGTTTTCTTTCATCCGATACCATGAAGCCCCTTTGTGTCTACTCCAAATAAATGCATATTCTGTCTATAATTGCCCTGCCTCCATCTGCTTTCTTTCCCTCCCTGGTTTCAGCAACTAGGTCCTCCTTGGGGCAGGGAATTGTGCCCTACTTTTTTGTTTTTGCAAAATGCCCGGCACTCTGATTAAGCCATGCTAAGCCAACAAAGTGCACAGCAAGAATACTACGCCCTGATGCCGACAATTAGAATAATCTCCCATGAAAAAGGAGCCGGTTCCTTGGCGAAGCAGGCTGAGGATTTTGATGCCAGGCACAAGGCAGGAAGAGGCCACCACCCCTTTGCCACCTGGCTGGTGCCCCTTCTGCTTTACCCTTCTTAGATGAAACCTGATGCTTGCGTTTCTTAAGGATAATAAATTTGCCAAAAAGAAGTGGATTTGCCCGTCCCGTGCCAACTGCGAGCTAATCCTCTTTCCCTGTTTTTGGACAGGTGCCAATGCCCTGGCTGCTGTCCACTCCTGGCAAAAGAACAGAGCTGACCATGAGATAAACACCTGCTATTTTAGCCAGAACGCCTTAGATGTATATTAGCAGGATGAAGCAAAGAGAAATCTAGAGATAAACAAGAAGGGTGGATGATAATTTGCCCAAAACCACCCTTTTTCCAGCTGGGAGATTTTTGAAAGTCTAGACCGGTATTTCTCAACCTTGGCGACTTTAAGAGATGTGGACTTCAACTACCAGAATTCCCCAGCTAGCAGCCAAGCAATTCTGGGAATTGAAGTCCACATCTGGTCCCACCATTGCCAGTTAGAATATTCAGAAAATGACAGCAACCAGATCCCTGGGAATTGCAGGGATAATCCTTGTCAGATGACAATTATACAGATGTTTTGAAAAGGCTCCATCAAGTGTCGGTCCTGGAACCTTTCACAATGAGGACTTTGGGGCTTGCCCTGGAGAATTGTCAGCCTGCGGCGGCGTCTACCAGCATCACCTATGCAGAGTTGCCTGCTTTCCATTCTCCCCACTGCTCTTTGGAAGCCTTCAGGCCCTTCACAGGACATTGTTGGTCTAAACCCGTGTTTTTCAACCTTGGCAGCTTTCAGATGGGTGGATTTCAGCTCCCAGAATCCAATTAAAGTGGGCAAGGCTGCACTAAATGGAAATAATCATAATTTTTCTAATCTTCATTTTTCTTTTCTTTTTGCTCGTGACGCTAGAAGCGGAAATGCTTCAGGAAGTGGCCAATGACTAAACATCTTCTGTGCCACCAGGAACCCATTTCAAAACTGCAGCTGCTCGTCTTTTCGGCTACAGATTTCCCTGCCTCTGAAGCCCTGGGCCTGCCTCTGCCTCCTCATCACGACAGCCCTTCTGACAGCATCAGCACCAAAGGTATTTTTAGTTCTTCACCAAAAGCTTTCCAGCAGCCAATGAGCTCCTGTTGTCTGGGGCACAACCGACAGATCCAGTTGCAGACTTCTGGGAGAAGAATGCTTTTATCGATCCATACCTGCATTTTTTTGCTTTAAGGAAAGGAGATGAGCCCATGCCTACGGGGGGGGGTGTCCAATGAGGGCATCTTCCATTTAATTCAGCCATGATGGGAAGGCTGATCTGCTTAATTGGCCCTTGTTCTATGATGGAAATCAACCTCGCCTCTCCCCCTGCATCAAAGGAGGCATCCATCAAAACTCTTAAGTGGTGCTTTAGCTGCAGCACTTTTTGATGCCTTTTGAGGCCATGCAAGCTTTAAAAAAATAAAGCAGGTTGCATCGCAAAGTCTCATTTCCATATCCTGCAAAGTTGCTTGAGCTCTGAGGAAAAAAATGCAATGCACAAATAATAAACACATCAATAAATAGGGAGGCACTTTTAGCAGCCCACTATTCTCTGCCCTCAGTGTGGAAGGGACTGCCATTCTCGAATTGGCCTTTTTAGCCACACCAGATGCTGCCTTACGACCTCTTCCCAGAGCACAATACCATCGTCTCTCGAGACTGAAGGATGCCAATGAGGATGATTCTCCACAAAAAGGATGCCACTCTGGTTCTTGAGGGAGGGAGGGAGGAAATGTATGAGCCAGTCTAGAGGAGAGGAGCACGGATCCCATTTCTTTATGATCCACTCATAGACATCTCTCAAATTCCCATCTCGAGACCTCGCACATACAAGCAGTCCTCACTTGTTTACAACCGCTTGTTTAGTGACCAAAGTTACAACAGCACTAAAGAACCTAGGACCATTTTTCACAGTTATGACCGTTGTGGCACCCCCAGGGTCACCTGATCAAAATTCAGACGCTTGGCAGCTGGCCCATAGTTATGGCGGCTGCAGCGTCCGGGTCATGTGATCCCCTTTTGCGACAAGCAAAGTCACTGGAGAAGCTGGATTCATTTAACCATCGTGCGACGATGGCAAGAGAGGTAGTAAAATGGGGCAAAACACACCTAACAGCCATCTCGTTTAGCAATTTTGGGCTCATTTGTGGCTGTAAGTCAAGGACAACTATAGACCAAACCTAGCTGGCCTCCCCACGAGAAGAGGTCCCACTGGTGGCTCCCCCACTGTGGGTCAAAAGAACTGCAGCCAGGCAACAGGCACTGCCCTCCCCCCAAATCTTGGGTGGGTGGGTCTCCAGAGCCCCTCCAATCCGTGATATGTGGCATGGCCAAAAAAGCCCCTTCTTCAATTCCGCTGAGCACGTCGTCCCAGCAAATTCACTCAGTTTCAGTTCAGTCTAAATTAACACCTGCTTTGCCATCCCTGTTCGGAACAATTATCTTCAAAGAACTTCAAAGGGAATTCCACCCCAAAGCCACCATGCAGCACACAGACCCCACCCCCACTTCCTCCTCCGCGCAGCACTGCCCAGACTTTAATTAAAGCAGAGACCGGCTGAAATTAAAGCAATTAGCAGCAATGGATTTCTCCCCAGAAACGGGGTGGGGAAGGATATTCGAACCAGGGATGAGCAAAAAGGAAACCGGGATCCACCAGACATCCATAACAGTCTCAGCAATCTGGTCCTCCCCTTCTTAATAAGCGTTATGGGTCACAGCCCAGGTATGGTGGATCGGGAGCAGTTTTGTAAACAGAAAGTCTTGGAGGGCTCAGGAAACAGGCAGGCCAGGTATTTCTTCTAAACCTGGAGGTGGAAAAGGGGGGCCTCAATTTCCCAGGCCAAAAAAAATACAAAAAGAGGCTCTTTATGTTGGAAACACCAGAAAAGTTTTTATCCTCTGCTCCCGTCTCCAGGGACAGCGATGTGGAAGGGAGGAAAGCTTTTCATTCAAAAGGCCAATTCTGGGTCAAAAGAGAAAGTTGGAAAGGGATATTAAGGAAGGGCTCCGAGCCAGAGAAAGGGAGTCATGGAACGGAAACGTGGGCGTTTTCTTCCTGTTCTAGAAATATGGTAATGCCAGAAAATGAATTTATTATTTCTGATTTATATAGCTGCTTCTCTCAATGGAACGACTCTTGGTGGCTTGCAACAGTTACAGTTACAAGAGTTAAAAACTGCAAAAAAAGGACCAAAAATCTTAAAACACATGAAGCCATATAAAAAAGCTGGCAATAAAACCCGCAGCTGAGTATCTATATTCCACACAACTGTTGTATAAGCTTGACTACACATTCAGATCCTCCAAACTCTGTCTATATAGGTTTGTGTGTGTTGTGTGTGTAAGCTCATCCTAATGTTAACGGTGGCTAATACACAGTGCAAGCATCTGCTTTCAAACCCTGCCACATCTGTTTCATAAGCGGTCATGGGAAAGCAAGACAAACAGCACCCCACATACTGTAGGGTCTCTCTCTCAAACAAAGCAGTTCTTCCCTCCAGCTGCTGGTTATTTGCAAAGGACTTCAAAGCCCATCATTTAGGCAGAGAAAAGAGCCTAAGGACCTCCCATATCATTCTAGCTGGGGAATTCTGGGAGCTGAAGTCTACAATTCTTAAAGTTGTCAGGTTTGAAACACACTGTTTTAGACTGTGCTTTGATTTGATTTCAACTGACCGGCATACATTCTAAAAAGACCCAATTTAAATAAAAGCATTTTATTTCACATTGGTGCAAGCAAACCTCTCATTTCAGTTGCTTTCAGTTGAAATAAACCATGTTCAAAACCTGTCCTCTCTTTTAGGACAGACTGTGCTAGACAGTTTATCTAAAAATACTTGATGCTGTTTGGAAAAGTCGCCAAAGGCAGAAGACTTATTGATTACAAATCTTAAGCAGGTAACTTGCTTGCTGGCTTGGCTAAGTTCTTGGCGAGCCATCTGTTGTTTTCAAGTGATTTTATCAGAAAGGGGGGGGAATGACCGAGTGCAAGGCCAAAGAAGTGCCATCTGGCCGCCAAGTCAAGTTTGCAAGCAGCTGCCCCATCAAGACAAGAGCTGGGTTGAAACTTAAGTTCAGCTTTGCTTAAATCCCACTAAGCGAAGCCTACATTTATATAAGCATCCCTCAAGAGGAGTTCCTTTCATAGCATCTGCTTGGCACCCCAGGGGCATGTTACCATCTGCCTCTCTGCTCCTCAGAGCCGGGCCCCGACTCTGCCTGACTAAGATGGTAAATGCTCTCTGCACGTGGACGTAGGCTCTCTTGCCCTGACTTTGCAGGATCAGAAAAGCTGCCTCTTTCAGAGCAGAAAGGCTGAGAGGGGAGTGCCCAGTCCTTGCACCCACCCACTCTGAGAGCAGAGGCTTCTCTTCCCTGGTCCTGCTGCCAAAGGACAACAACCGACACCACGGCTAGAAAGTGCCAAGACTTCCCCACCCACCTCCTGGCATCCCTTCAGGAGACATTTCCCTGCTGCTCCTGGTCTGAATTCCAGTTTCTGGATGCTTTGGAAAAAAGAA
>NW_015386391.1:883008-1048143 GCF_001527695.2 Protobothrops mucrosquamatus | reverse complement strand
CCGCCCGGATCCCGCGCCCCGACGCCTCCGCGCAGGCAGAGCCGCCTCCGGCCCCCGCGCCCTCCCTGGAGGGGCGCGCGCTCTGGCTCTCCGAGGGCGCCGGCTGAGAGGCTGCAAGGCGGCACGCGACGCGCCCCCCCACCCGAAAGCCGGGACTCCCCGCGAGGCTGTCAAGGGGGAGGTGGGGAGAGACCCCCCCCCAACTCCGGCAGGTGTTTGTGCAGAGGCTGGAGGGGCCGGCGCGGCTGTTGGCCGTTTCCCCGAAAGCAGCCAGGACCCCCAATTCCGGACTTGGGCCGAGGCTGGGCCAGTTGATGCTTTTGGAAAAAACCAGCCCTGCGAAGTTGGGCGATGGAAAAGGCGGAAGAAAATGGACCAACTGGGGCCTGCCGCTCTGTGTGTTGTGTGATTAACAAATAATAATAACACAAACACCAACATTTTTCTCTGTGATCCATTTTTAATAAGACATCCTTTGTTTTCTTAAGCAGCTGCCACCCTCAACAGCCTTTCTGCAGGTTTTGCCCCTGCAAAACGGTTGCGTCATTGGTATTATTTTACAAATATTTACAAAGCCTTTTTAATTCGGTTTTTAACTCTAAACAAGGATAACAAAAACAAAAAACTTAAAAACTACAATATTTTAAAAATATGTAAACAGTTTTATTTTACATCGTTGTAAAATATAAGAATTGTTCCTAATGCAGCTTAAGTTGCTTTAAAGTGAGCGTAGTATCCCTGTGCCTGGGATTAAGGAATGAGAAACTCTTTCATAGAAATATTGTGCTCCAGTGTGCAAAAAGGGAACAGAACAGAATCGAGAGTGCACAACAGTGAGAAGACCACAGAAGTCCACGTTATCAAACACCGAAACGAGGTTGCCGCTAATCCATCTGCGGCCTGCGGGGCTTAGGAGTCAGAGAAGGAGCGATCGCACAGAACGAAACAGGTCTGGCCAAAAATGCAGCTGGGTTAAGAGAAATTAAAAAACAGATCAGCTTTGCAGGGGGCGGGAGGCTGGGCAGAGGGCATTTAACTTTGTGCAACTGCAAGGAATTACAGCCCTGCCCCTACTTGGGCACCGCTGAATCGAATCGACTGTTCACCTGTGCAAAACTGTTCCTAGGTGACCCCCTGAAGGAGCACCTCTGTGCATAAATATGTCACTGTACTTTTTGTGCAGGCTTATTCTGCATCCGGTGCATTACGCAGCAGCAGAATTATTCGGAAGTTGCAAGGCTCATTTTTCTTGTTTTGAGCGAGGCTGCCGGTGGTCCTCCCTTTCTAATCTAAAAAGCGGTGGAGAGGAAGGGGGGGCTTAAGAGGGGGGGGGAAGGTGCTGCTTTTTGGGGAGCTGCAGGACAGCAGCCTTGAAGGAAGGAATTTAACGCTAAGCCGACCTCCAGCGTGAGATTATACTCTGCGTCACCAAGCACGAGATTCACACCCGGGTACCATGATTGCGAGGCTGCTGAGTTACTGGCGACTCTTCAAGAGAGGTTCTTCTTTTTGTTGATAAAGACTTTGATGGCTCCGGTGAAATCGGCAGAGAGAAGCACCTCGGTGTGGTCCGCCTTCAAGGCTCCTTAAAAGACAGAAGCCGCAGTTTTAGAAAAGAGGGCCAGGAAGTGGGGGGAGAAGAGGGGCGGCTTGCAAAAGACCATGCTGGCTGGGGAATTCTGGGAGTTGAAGTCCAGAAGTCTTAAAGTGGTCAAGGTTGGAGACCACTGCTTTGGAGAACAGGTTGACCCCCTCTTTTTTGTGGCAGGCCCTCAAATATTGGAACATTGTTATCACGTCACCCCTAGTCCTTCTTTTCATTAAACCCGACATACCCAATTCTAGCATTATTATTATTTAATATTTCCAGAAGACCAGAAGCTGCAGGGGCTGGAAAATTGGGGCTCCGTGGCCTTGTGGGCCCAGAGCATGTTTGTGGAAGCTTCAGGGAAGCTCTTCTGGCTTTGCTGAGAATTTGGGGAGCTGGAACCCCACCCCTGCAGAGGACCCCGGGCCAGAGGAGGCCATCCGGGACACCTACCAGAAGGAATGGGGTCTGCCGCCACTGAATCCTCACTTTTGCTTTCTCCAGGGGGCTTCTCGGCTGTTTCGGAGGAGACCATCAGGCTGGGGTTCGGGGCGAAGATGGCGGAGGTAACCACAGCATTATGTGCTAGAAAGAGAAGGAAGCCTGTGAGGAGCCTTCTCTGAGGGGATGCGGGAGACGAGAGAGCTCGTCTGCGCAGTTGTGTGTGTTTGTGGACCAGATCCAAGGCAGAGAATCGGCAGCAGCAGCAATTACGAGGGAGACGTTTTGGCTGTGTTGTTGTGTACAGGGATTTTATTCTGTATATCCTCTAGGGAGGCTTTTCGACCTTGAGGGCAACTCAGAGGTAATTTTGGGGGCTATTAAGCTTCTCCAGAAAATTTACACATGGAAAAATGCTGCAGCTCCCCTTTCCCCAAATACGTCCCCCACCAGCTGGTTCCATGGCTGGATTTTTACAAGCTGATGGTTGCAGCTGATGGTTTCTTGAGGCCCCTGGGCAGGGATCAGCCAGCTGCTCCCCCCCCCCCCGGTCCTACACCAAAGCCCACCCTCCCAAAGCAAATTCAGGGGCCCAAGGGGGGGTGCATGTCTGCTTTACCTTTGACCCCCTCCCAGAAGTCATTGCGATCTCTCCTGACGGAGGAGAATTTGCTCAGGTCGTGGTAGGTGCTCCAGATGTACACATACTTGTCTTCAGAGCCACTGACGATGTAGGTGAAGTCGTGGCTGAAGGGGGAGAGAGGAGATCCCTTCGCTTCAAGATCTCCTTTGCCTCCCCTGCCCCTCCTCATCAGGAAGCCCCATCGAGGCGAGCAGGTCGCAAGTTCTGAATTCAGGAGATGTTTCTTCCTGCCCTTCAACCAGGAGTTCTGAACCAGCCCCCCGTTGTCCCCCGCCGGTTCACTTTCCCGGGCCTCGAACCCCCTTCCTCACCTGAAGCTGGCTTTGATTTGGCTGCTGCTGTTGACGTAGCCCTTATACTTCATCGAAAGAGACAGGTCCCGCAGATCGTAGAGCCTGATGCGCGAGTCGTTGGAGGTTACGAGGATCTAGCAAGGCAAGGAGGCATTGTCCTTCGTATTTTGACCCAGACTGGCAGATGCTCCCCTGTGCCACGCCTGGGATTCGCCCTCATAGCTGTTATTCCGCTGCTCCCTCCCTACTGCGTCCTTTGCCAGCTTGACATCAGCAAAGGCGAAAGGGGGAGAGATTGGAATGGGGGGGGGAGGCTGAGGGGCTGTGGAAGGAGAGCCGGCCCTGATTGTGAGGAGCACCAATCAAGCACAAGGTCAGCAAAAGGAATGTGGAGATGGGAAAGTTGTTTCCAAAACAACCGGAGGACTTTCAATTGGACATTGACTGATAAGGGGGGGGGAGGAGGGTGGTTAGGGGAAAAGGGTAAATTAACCATCATTTTGGAGCCAAGCCAACAGACTCTGCCTGCTCTAATCTGTAGCCACTTTGTTCTCAGTAAACTATACTCTGGGGGAGGGGGGGGGAACTGAACCAGGGGCTTTTCTTTGCTAATTAAACAAGTGGGATGAATGACATTAGCTTCCAAAAAAAAGAGCCAGATGTCTTCTGATTGACCTGGGTTTTAAATGCTGTCATGGCCCAAATTCCGTTGGGCCTGTGTCTTGAAATCGCCTGCATTTACTGCACTTAGAGCCCCCCAGCCCCCAGGAGGTCACACCCCGGGACTCAGCCCGGCCTGCTGCTACCTTGTTTTCACCCGGCAGGGGCTCGATCCCTGTGATCTTCCTCCCCACTCGATTCCGTCCTCGGGTCGACCGCACGTGGATCTGAGTATGATACTTGAGATGCTAAGGAGAAATGCGGGAGAAGGGAGAAGATGCCCTGAGATACAGAAGGTGGCCACGGAGGTGGGCCCTGCGGAGATCAGCAGGAGGAGCCGGAAGAGGCCGGCTTCTGGAGGCTGAAAGGTGGGGGTCTTTCCAGGGGCTCACCTCAGTGTCGTAGAAGATACACCGGCCGTCGTAGGTACCAATCACGGCGTATTTGCCATTCTGGCAAAAGTTTGCAGCGGTGATCAGCTTGGTCTGCCCATCCACCTCGTTCCAGAGGGCCACCTTTTTGTCAGGAATGTTCCAGAGCCGAAGTTTGCCGTCCAGCGAGCCGCTTAAGAAGTATCTGTCATCCTAAAAGGGGCCAGAAGGAAAGAGCCCTTTTTATCTCAGAACTGGGATATCAATATCAAGGGAGAGGCATCTTGGCAGCCACACTTGGCACCTGCCGGAGGACAATCTTGGGCCTGTCTGCTCCAAGGCGATGCCCGAGATGTCCTCAGCCACGTTTGGGGATGCTGGATCTCTCCTTCCCTCTCAGGGCATGCAAACCCACTTCCCGTGCAAACTGGGTTGAAAATGTAGCACAGAGTTAAGAAAGGGGCCACCGGCACTGACCCTGGGATGGAAGGCGATCGCCGTGACAAAGTCGATGTGCTGGAAACAGCACAAGCATTCCCGCCGGGATATGTGCCAGAGCCGGACGGTCTTATCCATGGATGAGGAGAGCAGGAAGTAATTCTGCAGAACACGAACCAAAGGGAGGGGGGATGTCTGTGGCGTCCAAACTACAGAAGGAGCCTTATTTATGTACTGATCAAACTTCTTAGCCACCTGCCTCCTTACAGGTCTGAGTGGAGGACAGGACCCTGAGTGCTTGTGGCCCCAGCCAAAGAAATACAGGAGCGAAATGACACTTCTTGTGCACTAACGGGCGATAACTGAGAAGGGAGGATTCAAACCTAGTTTTGGAATCCCCAAAGTAATCAGGGTTGGGGGTAAACCACAGAAGAACATTTTTGATCTCTCTCCGGTTTGGTTGGCAAAAAGGGGAGGTGCCTTGTCAGGTGTTTGCTGGTTATTTTCAGGAAGGACCACACAATACCCAAGTGCAATTCCCTGGCACCCGGGGATCGTAACTAGGTTCAAACATAAACAGCCGGAGGAAATGAGGCCCTTACTTTAGACCAGGACAAATCCAGGAGGTCGGCCGTGTGCCCTTTGTACTTGCAGAACGGCCGCTGCCGAAACGGCGTGCTCTTGTCGTCGAGGTCCTCGTCGGTCCCACTACAAACCTGAAAAGCAGATGTAAAAGAATGACAGACAGTCCCAACCGGTGACATCCCGCCTCTTCCTGGATGCAGGTAGGGAAACCAGCGCCCCCCCCCAGGTGTTTTCAGATGTGGGGGACATCAAGACCCTCCCCCATTCCTGGCCATTCCCACTAAGGAAAACTGATTTGAGCGCCTGCAACTAGATGAGGGAAGTGTGGGGCATACCGAAGCCATTCCTCTCGGAAATCCTGTGTTTCTCGGCTGTGGCGACTTTAAGAGGCAGGGGCTTCAATCCCAGAATTCCCCAGCCAGCAGAGCAAAGCAACTGTGGGGGGCTGCAAAGGGCTATTTCAGGGGTGAAGGACAGATAAGGGTCTTCCAGGGGGACCCCCAGCCTTGTGGCCACAGCCTCCTCACTCACCCCCGTATCGTTATCTGACTTGGCCGAGTTCAAACTCTCCTGAGATGGGGAGGGGGAGACGCGGCCTGCAAGGCAAGAGAGGAAAGCAGCTGAAGGGGGCTTCTCTGAAGAACTGCCCACTTCCTGCTCCAGGCCCAGAAGCTGGAGGTACCTTCCGAGTTATACTTCATCCGCATGTTGTTGAAATAATCAAAAGCCGTCTTCAGCACCCAGATCCGCACGAGGTTGTCCTGACCCGCTGAGGCCAGCAGCCGGCCGCAGTGCGAAAACTTCATGGTCCAGACAGCTCCCTGTCCGGAACGGCAATCCTGGTTAATGAGCCCTGCGCTAAAGGACTGCATGCGCAGCCCCTCCAGCCAGGCCATGGGGTGGCAGCTCACCATGTGCTCTCCGCTGAGATCCTGCACGACTTTCACTTGCTCAAAGTCGTAGGGCCCCTTGAAGCCGTGAGCGGCTTTGAATTTCACCGGCCGGGTATACGGCATGCCTTCATCGTCGCTGGACGACGGATCGTCTTGATCGGTGTGGAAGACTGAGAAGGGAGAGCAGGCGAGGATCACAATTACAGCCTCCAGAGGTAGCCAAAAGGTCAGCAAGAATGAAAACCTTCCACTCCCCCCCCTCCCCATAACTCTGCCTTTTACACAGCACTTTTTTTGAGAGCTGAATGTAAGGAAATTTCATTTTAATGTATGCTGATTAAAATAGAACAAAGATTCTATTCCATTTCATTCCATTCCATTTTGGATGCAAAGATATGGCGAGATGAGCATGGAAGCTGTTCCGTGCCGAGGAGGGGGGCTTTTCCCTGTCTTGACTCCTGTTGTGACCCAGGAATGCCAAGGGGGGAACATTGGGGTGGGGAGGGGTTGGCTTGCAAAACCAGTGGCGGACACTTTTAGCAATATTTCAGTCATCGCTACAGACGTTGGGTAAGATGGTTTTGTCTGTGCGGCAGCCGGAGGCGGTGGGGTCTGGATCGCAGGGAGCAAAGGCAGCAGAGCTCATAAATCCAAGCCTTTTGGATCAGAGCCCCCCCCCCCCGACCCTCTGCCTCAGCCCACCTTCGTCTCGGACGCTCTTCACTTTGTTGACGGCACGTTCTCCGTACTCTTCGGCCAGATGCCGAGCCCTCTTGACCGATTTGCCCAAGAATTTTTTCAGCTGCGTCCTTCAGAAGACAGAGGAACAGCAAACTGTTTTCCTCAGCAAAGATCTCCGACAGTTACACTCATTTCAGAGACGCCTCTCCAACATGTCCCACCCCACCACTGCCTGTTCAAACGCTTGACGGACAGGCTTATGGGGCAAGGCTAACTTTGGGGTGATTCGGACTGAAACCCTTGGTGTCCAACCTCTCTGCAATGGGGTGAGGCCACGACTGCTTTGAGGCCCTGTCCTGTTCGGCTGCTTTGGGGAACGTGGGGGGCAGGGCTTGCAGGGTTTGGGGAGAGCTCTGGCTGGAAGGCCAGACAGGTCTCCTTGCATCCTTGAGATAATTGGGGGACCTTCCAGAAATCTCCGAGAAAGAGGACAAAGACAGGAGGAGCAAAACGGATCCCTAAAAACGTTAATCCTGGTTAGCCTGCTGAAGCCATTCCTATCCGCCCTGACTTCCCCCCAAGCCCCACTAAAGGAGGAAAGAGCAGCCCCCCCTTCACCCTAAGAAGCGGCAGCCTCACGTTTTCTGCTTCAAGCGCCCTCCGTCGGTGTCGCTCTGCTGCATTTTGTCTTCATCGTCCGACTGGGCCCCGTCATTACTGTGCAAGGCAAGCAAGAGGGTTCAATGTCAGGGACCGAGGACCCAAACTTTCAGGGCATCAAAGAGGAAGACTGCCCTGTCCGTGGTGTGCCAGGCTCGGCCTTTGGAGGCACAGATGGCACCAATGGCCCAGACGCGGCCCCTCTCGGCTGCAGTGAGAGGTACCAGGAGCTCTAAAGAGCATCTCGGTGGCTCAGGCGCCTCCAGTCATGATCGGGGGCAGCAACAGAAATTGGCAGGAGGGCACAGCAGCGACGCAGGGGGTCCCTACCCGCCTGGCTCCGTACCTGACGTACTCCTTCGTCCGCCGCATAATATGCAGCGTCAGGGGATTGATGCCCGTGGGCAGCTTTTCCTCCGCCAAGCTCAGGGGTATCTCCTCGCCCGTGTCCAGGTTCTTGATCATGACGCTGGCCAAGATCTCCTGCAGGGAAGGGCAGGAGAGACAATGGCGAGCGTCATCCTTCTGGATCCTTCCAGGGTTGCAGTCGAGGGCTAGAGACGGATTCGGGTCAAGATGCAGCAAAGGGGCAAACTGGAGGGGCAACCGTGTGAGAGAAGGGCCCCTTCTGCCACCAGAGCCACTCTTTCGCCTTGAGGGGCTCCCAGCTGCTCCGAGGGGACAAAGCCACAGCTCAGCTCTGCAGGAAGCCCGGCTGGGAAGGGGCCTGCCTAAAGCCCAGCGCCGGACACCTCCAAGGGGACAAGAAGGGGTACCTCGTCCGTGAGTTCCCTGCCCGAATTCGACCGGGGTCTCTGGGGTCCAATCAGTTCACTTGACACCACCTGGCCATCGGCCGATTTCCCATTCTCCTGCAACGACAGGGTGTGTGTGTGTGTGTGTGTTTAAATACAAAACCGAAAGAGGCGGGAGACCCCAGCCCATCTATCCTGCGGTGCTGCGAAGAGGATCAAGCCAGATCCCAGACTAGAAAAGGGGTTTCTTGGGAGCGACAATTAAGGCCTGCGATATTGTTGCTACCCTCGCAGAGGGGCTGCAATTCTCCCCAGGCCAGGGAGCGAGCGCCCCCCCTAACCACCGCAGCTCTAACCTCTGACCCTGAGAGAGCATGCACAGGATTGCAAGATCGTAAGATATGACTAGATTAGAACACTTTGGAGGGGGGGGGGAGAGCGGGCCTGCTGGCATTCTCAGCTCAGTGCCAATAACACGCAGCCTTCTCCAAAGAAACAGAGGCTCCTGGATCCGGCTGAGCACAGCAACGGCCTCAGCTATCCTGGGGCCAGCTCCCTCTCCGGAATGCTGGCTTTGCACATGCAAAGAGCTTCTAGTCCAGTGTTTCTCAACCTTGACAATTTTAAGGCATGTGGACTTCAACTCCCAGAATTCCACAGCCAGCAATGCTGGCTGTGGAATTCTGGGAGTCGAAGTCCACATGCCTTAAAATTGTCAAGGTTGAGAAACACTGTTCTAGTCGCTTCTAAGGGGCAACCCAGGCGTTTGGTGACCCCCCAGCTCTCTCTCCGAGGCAGCCCATCCTTTCCCCAGAACAGCAGCTGGTGCGCCCTGGCCCAGCCCTGCTCGCCACTTTCTCCCCTTAGGGGCATTTGCTCACCTGAGCAGTGACAACTTTGTCGCCGCTCGTGGCGCTCGCCAAGTCCAGGGAAGGCTGAGAGTCTTTGGCAATGGAGTCCAGGGAGGCGTTGGCCGTCAGGAGGCCCCCCAGGGGAAAAGGCTCCCGAGGAACTGCGGAAGAAACACGGGAGTTGAAGGGGGCCGGACTGACAGGGAAACCTCCGGGAGGATTTGGCTAGGAATTGAAAACTTGCCTTCCAGGCCAGGAATTTTGCTGGTCTCGATTTCCGAGTCGCTTTTTTTCTTCCTGGGTGGGGGGGCGGGCCGGGCAGGGGGCGGTGGCCTGGGGGGTGGGAGTCCCATGGGAGGCGGGGGCCGCGCTGGGCCAGATTTCTTTGTGCTGGCCACGATATCTGGCTCCATGGTCAGCTGTCGGGGGGGTTTGGCCGGAGGCGGCTCATCGGCAGCCGAGAGGCCTTGGGGGAGCGAGGGATCCGTGGACGGCGCCTGGTCCAATCCATCGGCAGTCAGGGGGCCGCCTTCCTCCTCTGGCTGGTCTCCTCTGGCCGCTTTGCGCTCTCGGCCCTCACTTGGGCTTCCTGCGGAGGCCACAGCCTCTTCCCCTCCGGGGTGATCTGCCCCCTCGTGGCTGGGAGGGGCCAAGGCCTCCTGGGGCGCCACCCCGTTGGCCAGACCCGCAGGGGCTTCGTGGGGCCCTTGCGTTGGGGCTTCCGCGATTAAGAGTTCGGGCACGTGGTGGAGGAGGTCTGCTCCGGAGACCCAAGCGTTTGCCTGTGATGAGGGGCTGGTCAGTTCCTTTTGGGAAGGAGCCAAGGGGTCATCCTCCAGCCGATGGGCTTTCTGGCTTTCTTCTATGATGTTGTCAATGATCTGGAGAGCAAATAAAGGCACAACTGCAATCAGACTGCTGAGTTCGCTTAATAACCACTGCAAAAAAGATCGTATGATCAAGCCGGTCACATGAGTGATCCACTTTATGACCGTCATGACTTATGACGATAACGAGCAGGTTCTAAAATGACTGCAAGCCGAGGACTGCCTGTATTGGTTTATAGTAGGAGGTTTCCAAACTTGGCAACTTTAAGACTTGTGGACTTTTAACTCCCAGAATTCCCGAGCCAGCTGGTTAGGGATTTCTGGGAGTTGAAGTCCACAAGTCTTAAAAGTCTATCCTGAAAAAAGTACTGCAAAACAAAACATAAATCATATCAATGTCCGGGATTAAGAGGCGGTGAAACTGCCGTCCCGTATGTGGCTGAGAAAAGCTACTCAACAGTGCTCTGACAGCTGCACATCAGCAATTTTCGGCCTGCAGAACAAACCTCTTTGGGGTCATCTTGCTTGATGTCCAGGTCTTTCCCTCCTTCGTGGTCATCCACCAGAGAACCTCCGCCCGGCTCCTGGAAAACAGGATCACAGGTAACCAGGCCTCACCATAAGAAGTTGGAAGGGCTGAAGTCCAGTGGCTGGGCTGCCACAAGCGATGGGAACTGCGGCCTCCAGCCAGATGGAGGGACGAACTGGAGAAAATTAACGTTGATAATGCGGATATCCTAAAAGCAACTAAATATCTTGGCACTGGCTGCATCCTCTCAGAAAGTTAAAGGCAGAGTGGCATCTGGGACCCATAACAACAGCGGCTCTTTGCCAGTGTTTCTTAATCTTGGCAACTTTGCGTCAGGTGGATTTTAACTCCCGGAATTCCCCAGCCATCATGCTGGCTGGGGGGTTCTGGGAGTTGAAGTCCACTGCTCTTAAAGTTGCTGAGGTTGAGAAGCCCCGATCTAAGGCAACATCGAAGCGGTTGAACCAGAGACAGACATCACAGCCCCCCACCCCCTCTCACCCCACCCTGCCAGTCAGCAGGTTAGAGGACATCAGGTTGGGGAAGTTGAATGATGTGCTTTCAGAGAGGGAAGCACAGGTGGTTTCCTCTCTGCCTGTTGCCCTGTCTGGCTGCCCTCAAGAGGTGGCTGCTGCATGGCACAAATATTGACACAAAGAGACACACCTTCGGTACTGACGGCTCCGTGACTTTGGTTGGCGACCTAGTGGAGAAAAACAAAGACACGGACCAGGTAAGACCAGGAGGAGTAAACCCCCACCAGCCATTGTGCAAGATTCCTTCTCTCCTTCTTCTGTTCATGGCTCTTGCTTGTTCAGCCTATGCCGGTCCCCGTGGAAGATTACTGCAGTGTCCAGTCCATGACACGCCCTCTGTGGTGACCACAAGCCCAAACGTCCCCCCTTATTCACTGGATCTTTTTCGGTAAGGTTTTCCACTGGGGAGTCCCAAGCAGGGGCCAGTTCTGAAGGTGGCAATTTTATTTGCTTTCATTTTGCTTTCACTTATTTTGTGAACATAAGCCCCTGCCTTTCCCAAGTCCCTTGCTGTGCGCATCCCAGCTGGCTGTCACCTCCGAGGCTCACAAACAGAGCCAGCCCCATTGCTTCCTTGCCCTGTTGGGGACAGAGCTGTGTGGCCTCTGAATGCAAAACGTCTACCTTTCAATCAATTAGAATAGAGCTGGAGGGGACCTTGGAGGTCTCCTAGTCCAACCCCCTGCTCAAGCAGGAGACCCTGTACCATTTCAGACCAGTGGTTGTCCAGTCTCTTCTTAAAGGCCTCCAGTGATGAAGGAACTACAACTTCTGAAGGCAAGCCGTTCTACTGGTTAATTGTTCTCCCTGTCAGGAAGTTTCCCCTTAATTCCAGGCTGCTTCTCTCCTTGATTACTTTCCATCCTTTGCTTCTCGTCTTGCCTTCTGGTGCTTTGGAAAATAAGTTGACCCTTTCTACTTTCTGGCAGCCCCTCCTATACTGGAATTTCCCTGCACTGCATTAGGAGGACACGAGAGTCCAGACTGACTTCTGACTGCCCAATGCTGCTGGACCCAAGAGTGACCAGGCCTAAAGCCATCCCAGCCTCTGGGAAGAGGTGATGTGGAACAATGCGGTGTTCTCTTGGCACGGATGGGAGCCTCTGACCGTAAAAAGCTATTTCAGAGATTAGATTTCCCTCAGCCTCTTTGGCAAAAGCAGCAGTAATAGAGCAGCAATAAACCACCCTGCAGGGTTATTTGTGCACAAGGAGGCACAGCCAAGAGAGGGAAGTTCTCCTGAGCACCCAGGGTGAGCGTTGCTACAGAGGATTATAAGACCAGAACTACAAAGGCATGGAACCACGTGTCATGCACAGGCCTTATGCGTTCGTCCTCCAAATTGTATCCCATCTATTCAAATTAAACACTGAAATCTCTTCAGGAGTGACCCATAAAGTTTCTGGCTACATTACCATACACAAATTCAGCTTTAACAAAACAAGCTGAAAAGTTCGAAACAGAGTGTTAAATTAAAGTTACAAGTTATACACAATTCAATAAACACACCCAAACATTTTATAAAACAGTGCTTTCAAGAAAAAAACACAAGCCTTTTTTTTTGCACCAATATAGAAACTCCTTCTCAAGACCGCACAAAACATGGAAATGCTTTCTCGTATCCTTTTTCTCTCTGCACTCTTTTTTTTTCAAAAAAAAAAAGAGACGTGGCCAGAAGTGAGTGGGGCTACCTCTAGCAGGAAGACAATCAGCAACAAATCAGGTTGCAGATCCTGAAGTCTAAGATAAGGCTCAGGAAAGAACCAGCCAGAGCAACAGCTGGCTGCAGAAAAGGATTTGCTTTCAGTTTTTAGAAAGTGCATTTAGGTGCAGCTCTAATTTGGTTTAAGAGCTCTTTGAGAGAGAGAGAAAAAATGCTGATTCCATATCTGCTTCGTTAAAGCAAATATGAATCACCCCTCCTCTCCTGCACCCTGGAATTTTTGAGGCTGAAAGCAACAATTGTGTGTGGAAGAGGCTTATTCAGCACCATGCGACTTTCCATCGGACAGTCTAGTGCAGGGGTCCTGACAACTTTAAGACTTGTGGACTTCAGCTATGCTGGCTGAGGAATTCTGGGAGCTGAAGTCCACAAGTCTTAAAGCTGTCACGGTTGCAGACCCCTGGTCTAGTGATAGACAAGGGCCCCTCTTTGAGCTGCCCACAGCTATTCCGTCAGCAGCAAAGAAAGACTCTAATTCACTCATCCTGAGCAGCTCAACATCTTGCCCTGAGCAGCTGATCAAAAGTATCGGGCTGTTTTCCAATCACCTGCCAGAAGAAACTGACTTAACACAGAACAAAACACAGTCGGTCTCTGGGTATGGTAGTTTTGTTTATTTGCCCTTATTGGGGAAAAATCTCTGGGTCGGAGAAAACATGAGTGCAACCAGGAAAAGGATAAAAAAGGAGGGTGGGATGGGCGCCTGGCCAAGGCATTCTGGGGATGGGCTTGTGTCCAGAGAGGTGTAACGTGCAAAAGCAGAGAAAACGGCAGAGGAAGAAGGGAAGCAAAAATGCAAGGAATGAAAAAGAGGGCTTGTGGAGCAAAAGCAGGTGCTGGGAAGTCTCTTCAAGGTGTGTCTGCCCTGCCACAAGGAGGCCTGAAGGGACAGGAGGGAGGGGACACCTAAGGGCGACTGGAGCTCTCCTGGTGAAATGGAAGACAAAGGAAGTCAGAACTCAGTAACTTTAAGATGTGTGGACATAAAATCCCAGATTTACCCAGCCAGCTTGGGAATTCTGGGAGTTAAAGTCCACATTTCTTAAATTATGTTAGGTCTGGAATCAAAGTCCATGTCTCTTCAAACTTGTTGCTCCGGAATTCTGGGAACTGAAGTCCACCCCTCTTAAAGCAGGCCAGCTGGGGAATTCCCATCCCTTTTAAAGCTGCTGAGGCTGAGTTAGAGGTTGGGGAGTGACTCGGCCAAGGGAAGAGGGATGGAAAGCGGGTGCCAGGAGGGCAGACCCCTAAAGGCAAATGAGGGCTGCAGGGGTGGCGATTGGCCTCTGCACCGGGTCGAAGGTGCCATCCAGCTGGTGATAGTGGGGTTGGGACCAAGAGGTGATCAAGGCTGCAGGGGCACAGAGCGGGTGCAGCCAGGCCCCTTTGGTAGAGGGGGTTCCTGGGGACTGCTGGAGATCTTGGGGGAGGGGGAGAAAGGCCAATCTACGCCTCCCGGGGTAAGGTGGCAGGATTCAACCGGGGTCGGTCCCGGGGACCAGAGCTTTGGCCTTCCCAGCCTTCGGACTCGTGCTGGGAACTTCTCTGCGGCGGGGGGGGGGGGAGACGGGATATGGGAGAGGCGGCCCAGGGCAGTCGCGGCCCGAGCCCCCCTGGAGTGGATGGGGGAACGCCCACCCGCCCCCTTTGCCCGGGGCTTGTGGTGGGGAATTCCTGCCAGGGGGCGGGCAGAAAGCAGACGGGGGGGGGGGAGCCCTGGAAGGAAAGCGGCTCTGCTCGGCGCCGATCGGAAGCGAGGCTCCCGCGGGGCTGGCCAGGTGGGCCCGGGTTCCGCCCTCCCTGCCGGAGCCTAGAGACGCGGGGCCGACGGGGCGGCTGGTGCCGGGCGCCCCGCTCCCGCCCCCCCCCCCGCGAGGAGGACCAAGCAGCGCCCCCCGGCTCCCGCCCCCCCCGGGCGGCCGACTCACGCCGCCGGGCTCCCGCCGTGCTGGGCCACGTCCTCGGACGCGTCGTAGAAGAGCTCCTCGGTATCCGAGTCGGACGCCATCGCGGCGCCGTCGGGGAAGCAACAGCAGCGGAGCGGGCTGGGCCGCGCGGAGGTCTCGCGAGAGCCGGCGAGGAGGCGTGGCCGGAACCAGCTGGGCGAGGCGGGAGCGGAAGCGCCCGCCCACGCACTTCCGGCAAGCGCATCCCGGAACTCCTGGCCCGCGGGGCCCGGCCGCCGTTGCCGCTCTTGCCCTCGCGAGAACTCGGCCGGAGGCAGATATAGGGAGGGGGGGGGAGAAATTGGCAGCCTGACGCGAAGCTGAATCGACTTGGAAACATTACAAGTGAAGGGAAAGCCAATTGAGCGGGCCGAGCGCCAGTCTCGCGGCTCATTGCGCTCGAGCTCCCCCGTGCTTTTACTCCGTTTCACGACATGGTTACAGCAGGGTCTCCTGCTCGAGATGGGGCTGGACTAGGAGACCTCCGAGGTCCCTTCCAGCCCTATTCTGGTCGGTCCGCTTAAATCCCCCCCCCCAATATCTTGTTACAGCGCTCCGTGACGTCACTCTAGCCACGTGACCGCGGAAACGGCCTGGAAACGGCAACGGCTGGCGGAGCAAAATCCGCTGAGACTCCTTTTCCTTCACCTCTGACTGAAATTGTGATTTTCTTTGAATCCCGCGATTTGGCTGCATTTGAATTCTCCTTGGGTTGCGCTCCATCTGAATTCGCCTTCATCTGATTTGGCGCTTCACGCGGAGCCCGCAATCGCCCGCCAACCCGCACTGCCTCTCCTCCTCCCTTCCTGCCTGCTTGCCTTCTCCGGACCGCGCAGGCGCAGTGCTGCATCCGAGCTCGCCATCTTGGTGACGTAAGGGGGCGGGGATCTGGAGAAGGGGGCGGGGCTCCCAGTTCCGGCCTCGGGAGGACTTTTGAAAAGCTCCCGCAGCCGCCGCCGCCGCCGCTGAGCGCGAGAGCGGCTGGCGGGCGTCCTGCCTTCGGGTCGCGCCACTCCGGGGGCCTCGGACGGGCACGCCGACGCGGCGGCTGCAGGTGAGAGGCGGCCGAAGAGGCCCCGGGACGGCGGCGGGGGGGGGCGGCGGCTTTGTGCTCCCTCAGTGACCGCCTGGGGGCGGGATTGCTGGCGCGGAGGGAGAAGCGCACGAGCGCGCCTCGCTGATTGGCTGCCGGGAGCGCGGCGGCAACGCCATTGGCTGGCGCGGGAGCATCGGGCGGGGTCAGGGGTGATGTGGAGCGAGGGTGCTCGCGCGCCTCAGCTTCGGCGCCGGGACGACTACAAAGCCCAGCACTCGCAGCCCAGGCAGGCTCGGCAGTTTAGGACATGTTGTCCCAGCTGACATAGGGGCCCAGGTAGGGATTCCCTGGGGGCTGGGCTTCATTGGGGTGGGGGCTGCTCGGCTTGCCCGTTATGGCCGATACCTCATTGGGGGGGGGGTCTTCGTGAGGCCTGGGGCGGGCAGGGGGAAGAGGGAGGCTGCTTCCAAGGGACTTGGTGGACCATAGTGCTGTGCCCGGAGTCTGACTGTGGCTGAGAGGCAGGAACGGGAAGTTTGCCTCCCCTCGCCCCCCGCCCCAAACACAGGCTGCAGTTTCAAACGGGGTTTCTCAGCTGAGGAGGAGGAGGAGGAGAAGCCCCGCAGTCCTCCACTTAAGACCTCAATTGAGCCACACAATTTGTGAGAAATTTGTTGAGTTTTGCCCCGTTTTACCCCTTTTCTCCCCCCATTTGTGAAGTGAATCCCTGCAGTTCTTCAATTAGTCACACGGTTGTTCAGTGAATCTGGCTTCCCCATTGACTTTGCGTGTCAGAAGGTCGCAAAATGATCCGGGGACACTGCAACCGTCATAAATGTGAGTCAGTTATCAAGCATCGGAATGTAAATCGCTGGACCATGGGGATGCTGCAAGTGTGAAAAACGGTCCTAAGTCACTTTTTAGTGCCGTTGTAACTTTGAACAGTAAGTAAACTTGTAAGTCGAGGACCGCCTGTATTATGGGACAAAGCGTGCCCGTCCCTTCCTCTTCCAGCGGACCCCAAATAAAGTTAAAATGCAAATGAAAAATTCAGCGGGGAAGGTGGTGGTTCCAGCCTTTATCCACATTTAAAAACCTCCTGTAAAGATAACAAATGTAAATAAAGGGATGGTGATTTTAAGCAAACTTCTCAGCTGCTGGTTATGACTAAAGCCTGTTGCAAAGTTTGTTTGTTTGTTAAATTTATTTGATCCTTTGGAGAAAGGAGAAAAGGGCTTTACCGTTATTAAAGAGTGTTACTGTTGCTGTGATTAATTGTGATTAATTGTCTTACTTTATAATCCGTGCTCTACATTCTGGATTTGGGGTGAGGGGATTATGGCTGAGAGAATGATTTTCAAAAAGCCAGGCTCTGGCTGAATCGCATATTTGATAAGAGATTTCTTGGGATAACCAA
The DNA here is from genome assembly GCF_001527695.2 of Protobothrops mucrosquamatus. Classification (NCBI taxonomy): domain Eukaryota; kingdom Metazoa; phylum Chordata; class Lepidosauria; order Squamata; family Viperidae; genus Protobothrops; species Protobothrops mucrosquamatus. The sequence goes on along the minus strand of NW_015386391.1, from coordinate 1,031,270 downwards.
AGGTCAGTTTTTTTCGTAAACTTTAGTTGGTTTAACTGTATCAGGCAGTCCATTCTGGCTTCTTCAATAAATTAAGGTAAAAACAAACTAACTTTAACATGTTAATGGAAGCTTATTCCGGTAAACCAAGCTAGCCACTGCTCTGTGCGGAGGAAGTTTTCTTCCTTTAAAATATACAAATCCATTAAGAAGCTGGGCAAAACCAGAATTGTGCATAGTAATTAAGCAAGTACTTGGAAAAGTATTAAATGGAGCTGCACCCCTTTTGCCAAGTTCTAAAAAGTTGCTCAGCAACTTCACTTTCTCTTTGCCCCCCTCCTTCCCCCTTTGAGGGTGGAGACAGAACTTTCCCATTCAGTCTGTACTGGGGAATGTAATTCTTTCCTGGCATTCATTGATAGTCAGTTTACCTATGGGAGGTGGGAAAGAACTGCATTTTGAACTTTCTTTCATGAGAGAAAATCAGGAGTCTTGCAAAATAGGCTCTGTTGAATTCTTTCAGGGAAGACTGCTCTGCTAGCCAGGATTTACTTCCTTACAGAGTTCACCCACACACACCCCTTCTCACGGATGGACGCTATATGCAGCCACAAATAAATAAAGTAGTAAATAAGGCAAGTAAATAAATACATAAGTGTAAAAGCTGTTGCCAAAGGGAGATAATGAAATGAACAAGCACACACTGTACCAAAATGAAAACAAACAAAAAAGAGAAGCTATTTTGCTGTCTTCCTGATTTTACATGCTTCCGTACAGAATGTTGCCTGCCACGTGGTGTGTTGTGTCTTGCCAGACAATAGAAGCAGCATGTAGAAATGCATGGGATGACCTGGGAAATCTACTAGCAAGGGTGTGATATAAATGCTGCGTGCCTGGTTATAATATTGGCAAATCAGAAGTACATGGTAGATTATAAACCTCTCCCCATCTCCAGGAGGGCACAATTGTACTGAATGGCGGGAGGGATTTAGTATCGCCTTCCTGGCACTGCTACAGAAGGGCCCCAACCTTGTCAGAGTAAAAGCTTTTCTATGACCCACATAAAAGAGTTATGTAAGCTCCTAGCAAACACCACCATAGCCTAGGAATTGTATAAAGGAAGCTTCTCAATAGCCACGATTGAGGTAGTGGACAAGTGGGCTTTTAATATATTTAAGAGGAAATAGTTGGTTTGTGGTTAATTACAGATGATGATTGTATTGTCTCATGATTGCTCAGTATATTTGGTAGATTCCATAATGCAGTAATTTCTTAGAATCACCAGTTCCTTCTCCTCCTCCTCCCCCTTCTAAAGCAGAAGACTTGTGCAATTAAAAGACTCTTTTTCTTTTATAAGAGGTACGTTGTTTTTTTTCTGATGGTATTGCGCATGTCACTTTCTGAGTGGGGGCAGGTCCTTGGGGCCCAGGAGGAAGACTCTCGAATACAGGTCTTTTTTGACATCCCAGCAACACAGAGCAGTTCTACTAGAGCTGATGGCAGCTGGCTGGTAGATCTTCCACTGCCAGAAATCGGAGCTTAAATGTTCTGGCTGGAGTGCCCAATTTTCTCCTCTTAAATCACCATTAATTTCTCTCTCTCGCTTCCCTTCTTTCATTTATTAGTGGATATTTTTTCTCCCACCTGTTTTTCCTCCTCTTCCAGCACAGACCCCTACAGACATTTGCTTTGAAGATCCAAGGAGCAATTTGATGAGCCACAGTATGAAGGTGATTTTGTCAGCACAGCACGTTGTGGGTACAAAGGCCTAATATCACTTGCTAGAGTGAAGTGATCCTACAATGTAATAGTTGGAAGGGAGCAGCTACTCCACCCTCTGCCCAGTGTAACTGATAAGGTGACAGAACCTTGTCTGGTCTGGGCGGTACAGTGCTGCACTGGGCCACCATAGTGCCCACTTGGACATCCAGCTGCAAGATCCTTGCATGGATAATTGTGCGTTGCACGAGCCAGGAGAGATTCTGTGCATTGTGCAGCAAGGTCTTGCCTCCTGGGGTTTACGACACTAAGAGCTCCAGCCACCAAGGTTCTGCTCCGAGACTCTGATTCTCTGGTGGCAGAGAATTCCTTTCCAAGTCTACTCCTCTCTTGCTGGCATCCTTCACTGCTTGCTACATGCAGCTCCTTTGAGGTACACTCTTCCTTTTAAAATGAGGGATGGTAAATCAATTGGCGGCATCCCCTTACAAGCCCTAAGCAGGCTTGGAGGAATGAGTTACGGCTTGAAATAAGAGGCTGGTGCTTTCCGTGGATCTCAGTGGAGACTCGTATCTCTTGCGCTGATATGGCAGGTGGCCGTTGTTTTTTGGTGTGTTTATTGCCATCACGTGTGGGGAAGAGGCAGGACTGGGAACGAGAAGGCGAGGTGCCTGAGATGTTTTGGGACTCCATGAGTTCTGCCTCTCTTTCCTTCCTGAACCCCTGCAAGGTCAAGTCATCTCACTGTTTGACTAGGGAGCATAACCAGCATATAGATAATGCACATTGCTGTGTGGTATTTTGGGACTGCGTGTCCGGATATCTAGCCAGCTTGTTCAGTCCTTATTTTGGAAGTATATGGCAGAATATTGTTTATTTAACTCCTTTATGGTAGAATCTATTCCTCAAGGGCCTTTCCTGCAAAATCTGCTACCTTTTGAGAAATAGCTACCTTTTTAGCTGCAATGGATTTCTCTGGATGCTTTCCTCTCCTGTATGCAGCACTTCCAGTACTAAAGGGGTCCTTTAATTGGCACACCGGCTGCCCTCTGCTGCTGTGAGGCAGCTTGAGAGCTGGGCCTGTAAAACACAGCTCATAAACAGGGGAAAGGTACAGTAATGGTTGTAGCAGGAAACGTTTGCTTGGGGCCAAGGGGAGGATCTCCTCTCTATCCAAATAACAATAAGTGTCGAAGGGGGGGGTATTAGTGTTGTACCCGAGTAGAGTATTCTTTAAAGAACAACCGGCAGTTGGTTGGCATTAAGCTGTGCGTCTGGCAATGGTAAAGCACTGTCTGTTATTCCAAAGCCTGTAATAATAATCTTCTGCCTTGGCATGAAGCTAGCTAGACTTGAGTGAAATCGTTGATTCTTTACACACATTGTGTTAATCTTTCTCTCTTCCCCTGTGGATCTTTTCATAGTAGAAAAGATGATCTTTGTCTGAACTCAAGTCTAATACCTGATTTTGCGGATGGTGTTCTCGGGTGTCTTATTAAGATACTTGGAAATTCATAGCTCCAAAATCTAAATTATGGCAACATGTTCTGATTAGGAGGAACAATTACAGCAAACTTATAAAGGACCCATTCCTGTCCTGACTGCAAGAAGAGCAGCCAAAAATGTCTTTGGGTGAGAAATTAATAAATCAGCCACTGATTCTTTAGAAAGCCAATGATACTCTAGAATGGGTTCCTACTAAGAAGGAAACATAAATCAGCTGGTTTAAGGTATTGACTAGATCCAGTTTTCCAGAAAAATAGCTAACTGGACAAATAAAATTCTCAAGAGTATTGAGTTCGATTGAACTTGATCAGCTGAGAAGGTGAGGTGGTGAACACTTCAGTTTGTGATAAATCCCAAGGCTGTAGGTTGGACTGGGTAGTAGAAAAGATCTCTTAAAGGAAAATACTGTAATGGGGAGAAACACCTCTGCTTCATTGACAAAAAAAATCCTCAAGGACATGTCCCTTTTTGTGAACATTGGAAGCCCAGAGCTTGATCACTTTTGGCAAACAAGGGCGCAGCCAACTTTCACAAAATTGGATCATCTGAAGTTACCCTAGAGTCTTTTTTCCTATATTTGTTTCTAGTATCCCATTATGTATAAATTAACTGTATTAAAAGGCACACAGTCACTTAGGTAAATGGAGGGTATTTTAGCAGATCCAATGTGATTGTAGAGTGTGACACACTGTTTTTCAAAGTGCCTGCAGCTAACTTGTTTCAGGAACAAGTGCTTGTGAAATAATTGAAATGGCTGACTGGGGATTAAGTTATCAAGCTAAAACTGTCCAGACCTGTTTTCTTTTGCCTTCCCACTTGACTATAACAACTTGCTGTGCATGGAAGAGTTTGTTTCAGTCTTAAGATGACGCAGTTGGTGTCCTCCCAAGTGGGCTGTTTGGGGAGTTTCATGCAAGCTCTTCATGCAGAGAAACCCACCAAGCTGTCAAGAGTGGCTCTCTGTGCATTCGTCATTGGTGGCGCATTTGTGAAACGTGCCACTCATCCCATAGTTAATGGCTCAATTGATCCCTTAAAAGAGAGATCCAGATTCGTTCTCTGGCAGCTCATTTGGCTAGAAAATATTCAAGGAATACTTGCAAGAAACTTTTAAATTGCCCAGAAGGATCAGCTTAGAAGAAGCTGTGTGCACAACTCAGCTAGCATGTTCAGTATCTGTTCTTATAGTTAGTGTGGTCCAAGACACCAAGAGGGGTTTTTAAGGTAGGAAAACCTGATTTCGGCTCCTGGTGAACTCTCTGTTTCTACCAGTGTTGATAATATCTCTTGATCTTCTGTGTTTTGGGTGCTTTCTAGTCAATCTGGATTCTTGGCAAATCCATGGAGATTTGTTGGCAACTTTTTGGAAAATGGCTTGCGGTTGCCTTCTTCTAGGGCTTAAGAGACTGTGACTAGTCACCCAGGTGACTTCCACACAAGGCAGAACTAGAACTCAGGGTCTCCCAACTTCCAGTCAGCTGTCTTCAACCATAGTGCTGGACTGGCTTCCTTTGATCTCATCTCTTAATTGATGGTGTAGCCAGAAGTAGCTTTGAAAAGATCAGCCTGACCAGGAAGGTCCTTTAGTTCAGACTCCAGTGATTTGGATTTGGGTGAAAATGTAGAAGGGGGTTCCATGCTTACCAATCTTTGCTCAAGGGGGCAAAGCTCCCTATGACGGAAAGGGGCTGGGGAGGTGAAGTGCTTCTTAGTGCCAGTTCTTGAGCAGAGCAGTCTGATTCCAAAGAGCCTGAACTGCCTACAACTTCCCAGTTTATATTCCTGCTGGCTCTAGTCTCGGGTAATACCCCAGCCTCCCCCTAGAGATGTCTCTCCAGAGTGCTAAACGTTGATTCCTCTGCTGCTGGAGACACCCAGGAGTTGACATTGGACACTCCGGGAGGAGGGCAGATTCAGAAAAGCCAAGAGAGGGCTCCAGGCGGTTTTCCAAAGAAAGCCATTAATGAGAGTTTCTATTTCTTGGTTTTTTTTTTCAACTTGCAGGTGCTCAGAGAGCCGGGAAGGCATTGTATTGTGTCAAAGATGATGTGGAGAGACAGTCTGTGAGTAACCATTTGAGTATTACATAAAACGGTGACTGTGTGAAACTGAAGTGCTTGGTTTTATCCTTATATTGCTAAGAAATTGCATGCATGGATTTTATTTATTTACAAAACTTATGTGCTGCCTGCTCTCAACAGCTTTAAGCTAAGGGCAGAGCGAGCCTGGATTTGATTATATAAAATAGTGGGCTTTAGTTCTGCCAGTCTCATTCCAGTGTAACTCATTTTAAGATGAAGATAGGACCTTTTGACATTAGATTCATTTTATATATAATGCTACGCAGCAAACTGCTCAACCCAGTTCAAAATACCCAGAGCAATAACAATACATTTCATTCCATATCAGCACATTAGTAAGATATTTTCAGTTACAAAACATTTCAGCAGAGTTTTGGGTGAACTCGAGTAGAAGGTCAGCAGAAGATTTTCAAGCTTAGCATTAAAGGTATTCAATTAAGTGTTCCTTTGGGGTAATTTTCTCAACACAGATACAAGCTCAGCACGGCGGTAGTGACCCCTGGCTTGTTTTGTGTATCCTTGCTGTTTTTAATGACACATAATATGGTTTTGTGTTTTTATTGTCTGTTCTCACAATCCACAATATCCTTTTTTGGTAACAGCTGTTTGGGGTGATTTTCAGTAACGATTGGAATTTAGTAATATGTACCGATAACTGTAAAAAAAAATCTCCTAAGTGCTCTCTGAGCTTGGTTGTTTGCTCACAGACATTTTATTACCCAACTAAGGAACATCATCAGTGTGAGAGTGTGGGGTTTTCTCCCTGTTTACATACAGTTGCCTGCCCTGCCAGTGTTGTGAGCGGCGGTTCCTTGATTAAGGTATTGTTTTCTGTCTGATTGTTTGTCTGGTGTTAATCCCTGCTTATCTGGGTGTTGGTTGCTGGAGGGGATGACTTCTGGTCTCAAACAGAGAGCAAACCCGACATTCACCAGCACTCATGGTTTCCCTACCGGCAGCTTATGTAATAAAACATCTGCAAGCAAACAAGGAAGCTCAGATGGCAGCGAGGACTTCACAGTTCAGCTTTGAGCTACAGATACTCACTCCCTTTTCTTGAAACTCTTGAGTGAAGCCAACAGTAGCTCTGAAGATGAAAGAAAAGCAGCAGCCAGATAAAAGAATTTGAGAATGACTGCACTTAGAAAATCTAACTTTTATCATTCCAGCACATCTTGCACTTCACAAAGTACAACCACAGCCAGCCCAGAGGCAAATCCCATTGAACTCAGTGGGACTCCCTCTGAAGAGCTGTGCCTTGGTTTGTTCACTAAACAAATGGCTCTCTCTCTCCTTTTATGTGTGTTCCTCGCTGAATTGCTCTTCCTTTACATCAGATGGATTGTTTGGGGGGATTGGTTATGTCATTCCTAATTTTCGGCAATGAAATCAGCGAAGTTTTTGGCCAGTGAACTGCCCTGGTAAGGTCTGTGGCTGAAACACGTGGAAGAGCCTCTCCCCATAAGAGGGCAGATCTCTTGTGTTTAGGCAATGAAATAATCCTGTTTTAGCTCAGCCCTGGAAATGTTATGGCAGACTAAATGCAAATTGCTCTGCAGCAGCTGGGTTTGTCAAGAGCAATTTTGAGATTAGAAGTTCCAGGGGGAGGAGAGAGAAGAAGAGGGGGGGGGAGGAGAGGGCAGCATTCTCCTCTTCCTTCTTTGTTCTCCTTAAAAGCTTCTGAATATTCTCTGTTGCCGGAAGCCTCCACTTACTTCACACACACACTTGCTTTACACAGAGGGCTGGTGGAGTTGCCCTGGAAAGGGCGTTGGTGGCAGACCTTGAAGGGCATTGTTTTATAAACAAGCAGCACAAAAGCAGGAGCAAAGGAACTGCATTTCTGGCGCTTTTCCTGCAGTTTGTGCTGGCCCTCAAAAGCCTTTTCTGTGACAGTTTCTTCCTTTCGAATGAGAGGGGAAGATGCAGAGGCAGTGACACCCTTGTCTCCCTCCTCTTTGAAATTCAGATCCACTCACTAATCAGATTAGCAGCCAGCTATGAAAAGCAGCTTCGGTTCTGCCTGGACTGCCTCCAAATTGCTGGTGGATAAAAACGGTGTTCTTGGGTTTGGGGCAGAATGCAGAGCCAGTCTGAGAAGGGATGCGTCCCGGCAGGATAGAAGCCGTCCTCAAGAACAAACGTGGTGCTAGAGGGGCTCTGTTCACAAGGCTTGTCCAAAAACAAAGCCGGCGATCATCCCAGGGGTCACCGCAGGAGAAAGGGAGCCTAAGCAAAGCTCCTTAACTGCTTTGACACGGGGATGTTCGTTGCTGCCCAGGGATGACAGTTTTTTTCCCTAAGTGGCTCCCCCACCCCACCCCACCTGCAGGGATATCTCTTCTTGGAAGCCTGTTCATGTCCCATAATGCAGAGGGAGCCCTTTGCCCTTTTAGTGGCCAGAGCCCATGCGAGCATGTCAGGAGGAGGAGGAGCAGAGAAGGAGATACAGTCGTGGCTTCCCAGCATCCTCCTAGTGAATAGGGCACCTTCTGCCCTGCGCCTCCTTGTCCAGAAACAAAGGCCTCCTTTTCCATCACGGAGAGGAGGGTGACTGGCCCCACTGGTGAACTGTTATCCTCTTCCAATCAGCTCTGCTCATGTGATCGGTTAAAATGCGGTGGTGCTGTGGGGTACCAGGCTTCTTTAATTTTGTGTAAAAACTGGCGAACTTTATAGTCTTCCTTTGATTAAGAGGGGAGTTGTAACATTGACAGCATGGATCATTCTGTTCTCAGAAGGGAGAGGCCTCCAGTGCTTCACGACAGGTATGTGTTTGTCCCCCCCCCCCCAGGATTGCTTTTCAAGCCTTCCTGCTCCTGTTGCAGGGCCAACTGACCTTCCTTCTAGAGCAGATCGGTAGAGTTATTTCCCCTTTAGCCACAGTAGAAGTGGCAGAAGAATTTGGCCACTAACTTTATCAGGCTATCTATACCTGAAATCCGGAGGTTTAGGTCTGATGTGACCTTAACACAACTGGACTAACTAGAAATCAGTTCATGGGTTTGATTGATCTTAAAGGCGTGATTTCAGAAAGTCTGGCATTTGTTTACCAGCCTCTAGCAGAGGGAGAGACCCAAAAGACACTTTGGGCAGAAATGCAGGGTGGTGTTTTGTATGCCAACCAGCGCCGAGTCAGTCGCCGGCATGTTTGATCCCTAATCTGTTGTGATTTTCTTGCCAAATCAATTATAGTTGGTGTGATGTTTGTTAAAGCCTGATCTTGAAAGGGGAGGTGAAGTGGGGTGAGCCGGCGAGGGGCTCGTGAGTGTGAGAACCAAGGCACATGCCTGTGATTTATATAGGTCAGTAGAGGCTGACGGCTGCCCATCTATTCCTTTTGGCCGTTTTTTGTCCATGTTGCCATAGTACTTAATATCAGTAATTTTGGCAGCCTCGTTAGGAAGGGCTCCACTTTCTCCCTTGATTGCATTTTGATTGTCTTTGTTGAAAATACAGCTCTTATTTGCCAATTATTTCAACTTAGAATGTCACTGGAATTGCAGCTGCCCCGTGATTATAAAATGGTTAAAGTCCTCTAAATGGCCTCATTTGTTTTAATCATGCTCTGCAGAGGCCCACGTGTCTTATCTTTACTCCCTGCTCTTTTCTTTGGCCCCTGCCTAGAAAATCGGAGCCTCCAGCCACAGGGCCATGAGTCTGCTCCTGGGTGAAATGCAAGCATTTTAAAAGAGGTTTTCTTAACAAAGGAGTCACATAAGCTGATCAATTACACCTTTGGATACTGTTTTCCCCGCAAAGCAAAATCTGCCCATTATTTGCACTGATGCAGTGTGTGCCCATTGGAGCTTCCTGCATTGGTGGCATTGAACCCACAAGTCCAGAAGCTAATTTCACATTCATCCTGTCAAAGATAACATTTCCAGATGAGGTGCATAGTTCCTAATCTTCTGTCTAGTAAGAGAAAACGTTGGAAGCTTTCCTTTGTTTGGAAAACCAACAGCTCTTAAGACCCGGAGATTATAAGGCAATAGATGAAATGCAGGAACAGATCCATGCAAAACACAACAAAACACAAGCTGCTTGGAAAAAGAGAGTTTATCCCCCTGCACTGTTAGGAATGCAAATATTAAGGTGAAAGCTGTTGTCCCCGGAAAGATGGGAAAAGGCAGAGGAAGGAAGTCGCTCTTTGGCAACTCCAGCCGAAACCGCTTTGCCTGTGGTCTTTTCCCTTTGTCCCTTTGGAGACCCTCTTCCTTACAGGAACACGTGCTGTGGCGGATGGCCTTGTTCTCTGTTGCCTTGTTGGTTTCATCAAGTATTTATATCCCATCGCCTCACTGCATGCGCCCCGGGCACAGCTCTTAGAAATGTCTGAGCGACAAATGTTTAAATAGCCAAAATTCAATCTGAGGTGCGGCGAATAGATTGAATCCCAAGCCAGTTTGCTGCAAGTTGAACCGCCAGGTAACCCTCCCCTCCCCTCCCCGGCCTCTCTGGGGGGAGGAGATGGGACCGTCTTGTCTAGATTGGTAGTCGAAAGGTCTCTGGCTGGGTTGATATTTTGCTAAATTCGAGTTTGCGTTGCCCTGGTTTGTTGAACTAGTCACAACTAGTCCACAACATGTGCTCTTCCCCCCCTCCCTCTCTGAAAAGGGGGGTGCATATAAATGTAGCTGCCCTGGAGGCTTCCAGATGTAATTTTTCCTTTCTTCTTTCTTATTTATTTATCAAGTTTGGGTACCACCCATCTCTGTCTCGGAGTGAGGCTGCTTCCTGGCGTTGCTGCCATCTGCCATCTGTGGTTGGGTTATTTTAAAGTTGTTGACATTTTTATTTACCACAGTTTAAGAAGCAGTATTGAACTGCTTTGGGAGAATTGCTGTTCTCTCTTGGAAGGGGGCTCTCACTGGATGCTTGAAACTTTCTAGGAAGGCTTTGTTGAACAGAGGGATTTAAGCTCATTGGTGGTTGGCTGGTTTTAGCCTAAAGATTCTAAAGGCAAGGTGTGAACTCTTCAGAACACTTCTGACATACTAGTGACTAGTGTTGTGCAATTGATGCTCAGTGTTACATCGATAAAAGGTATCAAATGAAGTATATTGAGTTGTTTTCATAATAATAAAAAGGATACTTTGAGCTTAGTTACAAAGTTAGCTCTTCTGTATTCTCCACTATTTTATTGTGTGTATATATATAAAACTTCCCTGGGAACAGCACAGATAAATATTTCATTTTTGACTTGCCCCTTCTTTGTTTTTCACTGCTTTGCATTATCTAGTGGGGTAATAACTTCCAGCTCATTTGATTATTGCATTAGTGTTTAATATATGAAAATGCCAGTCTGTCGAAATTCAGTTTATGGTTAGCAGCTTAGAAGGTTTTCTTAAATTAAGTAAAATACTGAAAGTACCTGCTGCTCTCTTCCAGGGGGGCTGGCTGAACAGCTTTGCTGCCCCCAAGCCCAGGAAAACAGGTTCTGAAGGCTTCCTCAAATAATTGGGAAGAGAAGGAGGTAGCGGTGCCCTCTCCTGTTCCTGATGAAGGGGCTTAATCCAGTCTTGCTCCTTTTACCCTCCTGCTGGGCCGGGGCCGCTGCCTCTTGCAGCCTGCCTGTGAAAAGGGAGCCCGGGCAACATCCGGTTTAAGTTCCGCCAGTTAATCTCTTCACATCATCGCCAGAAGGTGGCATGACTGATTCTGAATAAGCATTACCTCACTTTTAAGTCTTTCAAAAACGTCATTGTGTAATAAAGGTTGCCCCCGTGGGTGTTACAGGGCTCCTGGCTGACATACAGAGAGAGAGCAGCCAGATTGATGAGTTTTAATTCAAGTTGCCGTGTTATTAATTACTACTCAGCTTGTAGTCTTCAACAGAAGTACATCTACAGGGAGGGAAGTAAGCAGTGGGATACCCCAAGGTTCTGTCTTGGGCCCAGTACTCTTCAATATCTTCATAAATCTAGAGGGAGCTCATCAAATTTGCAGACAACACTAAGCTGGCAGGAATAGCCAACACCCCAGAAGACAAGCTCAGGATCCAGAAGGATTTTGACAGACTTAAACAATGGGCCCTATCCAACAAAATGAAAATTAATGTGGAGAAAAGCAAGGTTTTACAGTTAGGCAGGAAAAACCAACTGTATAGGTACGGGTAGGTGAAACTTGGCTTAATGCCAGTAACTGTGAGAGGGATCTTGGAGTCCTAGTGGACAATCACTTAAATATGAGCCAACAGTGTGCAGCAGCAGCAGCAGCCAAAAAAACCAGTGCTATCCTAGGCTACATTAATAGAGGGATAGAATCAAGATCCAGTGAAGTTTTAGTACGCTTTACAAAGCCTTAGTAAGACCACACTTGGAATACTGCATCCAGTTCTGGTCATCACAATATAAAAAAGTTGTTGAGACACTGGAAAGAGGACAGCAAAAAGAATGATTAGGGGGCTGGAGGCTAAAACATATGAAGAACAGTTCCAAAAATTGGGTGTCTAAACTAACCAAGGAGAGAAGCAACCTAGAACTAAGGAGAAATTTCATAAGATTGAGAACAATCTACTAATGGAACAGTTTGCCTCACTGGAGGCTTTCAAAAAGAGACCGGGCAGCTGTCTATCTGAAATGGTATAGGCCAGGGTTTCCTGCTTAAGCAGGGGGTTGGATTAGAAGACCCCACCAAGGTCCCTTCCACCTCTGTTATTCCATGTTCTGTATTCTAAATCCTATGATCTCATCAGGAATGTTTCCTAGTTTTTTAAAATGCAAAAGTTGTAGCTAGCTCAGTGAGAGCTGAGCTAAAAGGCACCCCTTTCTTTTGTAAAGCTGGAGTTCTGGGGTTAGTAAAGATGGATAATGGACTATCAGACTGTTGTCAACTCTTAGCAACCACTTAGAGAGATTCTCTCTGGGATGATCTGGCCCTAACCTGGTCCTTCAGGTCTCCCAAGGGTGCACCCATCGCCCCCATGCAACTGCCTGTCCTCCTTGCTGTTTGTCCCCGTCTTTCCTTTCGCTCCCGCAGTCAGTTCTGTGTGTGGCAGAAGAGGACGTGGTGCCATGTAGGAAATGCAGCCCGCCGTCTGTCTGTTGCAGTCGCTTCCCCAAGAAAGATGAGGCAGCAGCTGTCTGAACTGAGGCGGGTCGTGTTTTCCTTTCGGTTTAGAGCTGTAGAAGGGAGAGGAAAGGGGAGGCCGTCTAGACTGCCCCCCTCCAGAAGACAGGGCCCAGTGACGGTTCCTTCCTACCCAGGAAAAGGCTGTTTTTCAGGGGTAGAACACGCTACCCCACGCCGTAATGTGCTTGCGTTGGCTCTTCCCGTGATATGACCCTCGAAGCAAGAAAGCCCAAGGTACTTTGATAAATCATTTTAGATAGCTGGGACAAAATATCTGCGGAGTTTCTTTGGTTACAACTTTTGGCTAATTGTCTGGCAAAATAATTTGAATGGCTCAGAGGACCGAGCCAGATGTCCTACTAAATTATTATCTCTGATAGTCCAAACACAAGAAATTGTCTTCAGCCTCCCGATGCCTGGGTCCTGGTGGACTACATGGACACATCGGAGCCAGTTTGTGGCAAGAGTAGAAAAGGGGTTGGATGTTGACCTCTTGGGCTTAGGAGCTTTTGAGACCAGAAGAAACTCAACTTTGAGGGGGGCTCTACCCTCAGCCAGGCTTTCAAGGATTCAGAACTGATCAACAGCAGCCCCCTCTGCTTGGTTGGGCAATGCTCTCCATTATCTGGGTTTTCCTAGCCGTTTCTAGTAGCAAAGAGTCGGCTGGGAGCTTTGACTGACCTAAGTTGGCTCCAACATGGGTGGAGGGCTTGAATGCTGCTCCTTGCACCCTCTGTTCCCTCTCCCTGCAAGCTGATCCTTGCTAGAACTAGCCTGCTCTCTTTGCCCCTAAGCAGGCTGTCCAGGGTCTGCTGTGAGGGGCAGGCAGTGCATTAAGCCTGAACAGCTGATGACCCCATTGTCCTTCAGCCGCTGTGTTGTGTGCTAAGGGAGAAGAGGCACCCATTGACTATTAATGACGCCCATTTGCTTTGATTGTTCTGGGGCTAAAGCAGGATAGGGGGGTGTTGCTGAGCCCACGTTTCCCCAGGACCTGAGGGGGCTCCTGGAAGGCGGCAGCCTCCATCCTTTGTCAGCAGCCCGGCTCTTTCAAAGTAGGCTTGGCCCCACATGTGAATGGGCGACTCTTCCCTGGGGGTGTCAAGCAGAACTGGCCTTGGCAAGGAAGCCAGCTCACAGTCTTCACCCGGGTTTCTCTACTTCTTCTTCACGCTTAAAGGCCAGAAACAAGTGATTTGGGGCCATCCATATTGGGTGCTTCTGCTCTCGTTTTCCTACTCCCCCCCCCGCCAAGCCCTCGGCATGGAATATATGGCTAAGTCTGGGTCAGCTTGCCTGCGGCATGGAGCCATTGTTCTCCCACCCTCCGTGGCCGGAAGGGAGCTTCTCGGATGCTGAGCAGAAAGCCCTCGGTGCTCCCCAAGTTAGGGTGGTTTTGTTTGTGTGATTTATCTCCTCAGTCTGGAGGGACTTTAGGTGAATGGCCAGGCACTTGGGGGCTCAGGGCTGAATATTTTCCTATTCTGTGACCGTAGACTTTTCAGCACAACTGGGAACTTGAAAGCAGAAAATTTAGAAGCTGCTGCTTCTCCTGGTGTTCCTCAATTCAATAAAAAGTGCTCCGTTTGTTTTGGTCATTCTGGGGGCCCAGAGCCCCAGGGAAGGAGGGGGGGTGTTGAAGTCCCTGGAAACCCTCCGGTGACCCCCCCTCCCCCCTCCCTCCCTCCCTTTCCAGCAGGAGAAGCTTTGTTCTGCCACATGGCAGCTGTGCCTCGGTGCTCCTTCACACGGATCGAGGCGCCTCCTGGCTTGGGATTAAACTGTCGGAACAACATTTCCATAAATTGGCCCTCCGTTGCTGCTTCAAGGGCGCTTTGCAAAAGGGGCGCCCATGCACATCCCCGGAGCCGCCTGCCCCTCGGGTCACCCCCAGATAGGCCAGAGAATTGAGTGACACCTGCAAGCCGGCTGCTTCCTCAAGATTTCAGGCAATTTACGAGCTGGGGAGGGGGAGGCTGCTCTGTCTGAGTGTTGATTGCATCCCTGGGCAAGGACAGATATTAGCGGCACGTTGCTCTCCAATTCCCAGCTGCAAACCGAAGGCGAAGGACGATATTGGTGTTTGCAGAACGTGTTGTAAAATGCATGAGGCTTTTTTTTCTCGCCACGTCCTGGAAGCCGAGGGTAGGGAAAACCGAGAGCGCCTTGAATCCCAAGCAGCCTGGAAAAGCAGGCAGGAATCCGCAGGAATCGGCCCTCCCGTGTTCCTTGGGTCCCTCTGATTATGGATTAGCAAAGGCTGGCCCCGTCTTTCCCTCTCTCTTTCAAAGCCTTTTTTCTTTTTTCTTTTTTTGCTTGCCAGTAGCCTTTTTGCCACAATGGCCTTCTTGCCTTGTTTGATTTGCACGGAAGGAGAAGAGGCTCCTGCTGCTGCTGCTGCTGCGTTCGGTCACTGATCTCTCCCTCCTTCCTTCCAAGCCGCCTGGCCTAAGGCTATGCTGAGGTTTCTCGCCTGCTTGTACTGTTGCAGCTCCAGTGGCGAAGAATATTCCGAGGATGACAAATGTATTCTGAGTCGGTACGTGGCTTTGTTTTCTTTGTGGCATCCATCTCGTCGGCCCCCTCCACACACCCCTTTCTTTCCTCGGTTGTTTCGGGTTTTTTGTCCTGCTACTATTGGCCAGAAATCAGGTTAATAGGTATTGAATGTAGCTCGGTGCTGCAGTGTGACTGGGAAGGTGGAACAATAGTAGTGCCAGCTCGGTCTCGGGGTGGGGAAGACCGAGGCGGTCTTTTTATAGACCAAGGAAGGCTGCATTGTGGTGCCTGGTGGTGTGCAGCCTCTCCCCCTTCCTCCCTCGCCCTCGCGCTTTTTTTAATGTACGCTGCAGTCAGCCCTTCTCTAACGAGGCAGTGGCACGATCTGCCAGCCGGAGGATCGCCCGCCTGCCCGCTTTAGGGGACGGCAGGGGTCAGGAGGAGAAGCCTGGCAGCCCCCTAGGCAGCTTGGAAATGCCGGTTTAAGATCCTTGGCAAGCTGGCTTGGCTGGTTCCCAGCCGGAGCAGCAGCAGCAGCACCAGCACCAGCAGCCACCATCCTGCCTGGGAGAGTGCGTGCGTCTGGAATGGAAGCCCGAGTCGGCCGTCTGTTATGGAAACGCTGTTTGCTGTTATTGTAGTATCGCGGTGACCAACATGCCATTGAAATGGAAAACGAGCTCGCCTGCTAGCTGGAAGTTCCCCGTGCCTGTGCTTAAAACCTCCCGGTCGTCGCCACTTTCTCCAGCGTACATGTAAGTGAGAGAACGGAGGGCATCTTGAGGTGGGCATGCCTTTGCAAGATCCCCTCCCCCCTCCCGGCCGCTGGCGGGGTTTGGCTCTGTGCAGTTTTAATACCCCTCTTTCTCCCCCCCCTCCCGTCCTTTATTTGTGGTGCTGTATTCCTTAATGTGACATTGGTCTCAGAATTAACATGGTTCACATTGCATCTCTCTCCTTACCCCCTCTTGTCAGTTCTGCTTCTTCTCCTCCACCACCCTGGTGATAGGTGTTGTGTTTCAGCCGTTCCTTTGTTGGGCAAAGCAGGGGAGAAGGGTGCAGATTTGCACCATTCCTTTTGTGTACCCCTGTTTGAAGTTTGTGTGGGTCGTTAGTCTACAGTGCAGATCTTAGAGGAGTAACTCCACAGAGTTCTGGGCTCTTCCTTTTTCCAGTTGCTTTTCATCATGAGACATACTCAAAACACCCACCAAGGTGTCTTTTTCGGTACCGGATGGGTGGGTTTTCCGTTGTGAAATACTGGCTGTCAAAAATTCATTTTTTTTAATCCAAGTAATTGTTCCTCTGGTTAGATTCCTTTTCGTCTCTCAGAGTCAACATTTAAACGTTGGCTTTGCGAGAGCTTACCAGCTGCAGCTCAAGATTTTAGATTTGTAAAGAACAGGGTCCCATTTTTCCTAGACCAGGGATGTGTTTCTGGCGAAGGCTGAGCAAGCCACATGGTACGGTAAAGTGAAAAAAAGAAAGTAAACTTGATTTTGGTGATGCTCATTATTTCCACGAATACAGATCTGAATGCCTTTTATAGCTTTTATGTCTGAAAAATACGATTTCACAGCCTTGAAATGGGGTATCTCAATGTTTTGAATTTTATATTAGCTTGCTCATAGGCAAGTCATCCCTTCCTCTAAGATTTTGGTAGAGACATCTACCTATCTGTCTCTTTCTGTTTTTATTTCACATTTTATATTGTGAGACATAACAGTATCTATTTGATGCGAATGGCTTTTATTTTTTTTTAAAGCATCTCATAAACTTTCAGCATTTAACAGTTAAGAACATTTTTCCTAGATCTGAAACATGAAAGGAAATTTTACACTAGCGTGTTGAAACAGGAAGGGCAGAAGCATTGTCCAGTTCATCTGAGTTAGGAATGGAACATTTCATTTAATTCAAGATATGTTAGACCAGGAATTAGAAGGAGTATTGGAAATAAGGTAGTACAGAAATATGTGTCTTAAAATATCTTAGCTAAACGAGTGAATCGGTTTTTTAAAAAGCCCTTTCATGTGCAGTTCAGGACATATATTTCATCGTGATTTATGTAATTGCAGAGCTAAAACATACTCATCAAGTTCATTTGTTTTCTTTAGTAAAATATATGTTGTACTTGATGTTTAAACCAGAAAGGCTTTAAAATCTTAAGGAAGAGAACTATATTGGTAATGATAGGTTTATCCTTAAGAAGACTCAGAAATATTTTTGGCCTTTATGAATATGAAATGCTGGTGCTTTATGAGCTATTGTCCAGGCACTACAGGTCCTATTTTCTATTGCTCCTTCTCTATACACACACACACACACACACACACACACACACACACAACACATGTTTCGTCCACTTTGCCTCAAGCAGGTGAATTCCTCTCCCAGACATGCTTCTGTGCGTCTTGAAATCTAGAAGTCAAGAAATAAGCCAGCTGAAGTCTTGTTTTTACGTTATATATTTTGAGTAAATATTGCTGCAGATTTGTAATTTTTCTGACTAAGAATAAAAAGTTTCCCACATCTGTTTTGTTGATCAGTTGTACGGTGCCCACATATAGGTGGAAGGCCAGCAATTGATGATTGATTTGTGTGCATCGGGGCCAGGGCTTGGATCAAAAGATGGACCACCCTCAAGATACCCAATATTGAGAATTGCGCTTAATAAGCCCTCTATTTCACTAAAATCCAGAATAAAATTCCTGTTCTGCACACAGCAAATTATGTATTTTGTAGGAAATTGGGGAGGGGATTTGAGATCCCCCTGAGTTAAAGTGTAGCATAGAGAAGAGGCAGGGTCCAGCTGTAATTCAAGAGATCTGCATGCCTGTATGATGTGATTACATGCAGATTGGATGTTATTTCCTATGTGAAAGCGTTGTTGATTGGAGGAAGGGGGGTAAAAGGTTCAGGTCTTCTCCTTGCACCTAGCATCATAACAAAGGAGCTCGGTCACTACAGGTGGTCCTTGACTTATGACCAAAATTAAGCCCAATTTTGCCCCATTTTAGGATTGTTCTTGCCACAGTTATTAAGTGAATCACTGCAGTTGTTAAATTAGTCACTGGTTGTTAAGTGAATCTGGCTTCCCCATTGACTTTGCTTGTTGGAAGGTTGCAACGGGATCACGTGACCCCGGGACACTGCGACCGTCATAAATATGAGTCAGTTGCCAAGCGTCTGAATTTTGATCACGTGATAATGGGGAGGCTGCAATGGCCGTAGGTGTGAAAAACACTCATAAGTCACATTTTTCGGTGCCGTTGTAACTTTGAACGGTCACTAAATGAACTGTTGTAAGTCGAGGACTGCCTGTAGCTGAGTGGGTGTCCCCGAAGTCCCTTGAGCAGGGCAAGTGGGGCTTGTGGCTCTCTGAAATTCTCGCCTGTGAAAGTGGCCTTGCCTGTCTCTTTGTCTGTCATTGCGTCCGGCCTTCAGCTGTGGGGTTGAAGACGGTGCATTCAGGCCTTTGGTGTGTGCAAAGATCAGGGCTGCCTTCATGGCAGTGGAAAACAATATTCCACCCAACAATATTGTCACCTGGTGCAATTCACCTGTAATTTAGGCCACAGCGAGCATAAGAGTCCCCTGCAGTTTGAGCCAGAGGGGGAGACCAGACTGCCTAGTCAGTATGTGAAGGGAATTTGCTTCTAAGATTTTATTCTAGAGCTGTGAGGTGCACATGGAGGCAAATCTCTTCCCTCTTCTGAAGAGTGCCTGGATCCTGTCTACTCTCTATCTCCAGAGATGACTGTTCCCTTTCTGGACATCTGCTACAAGGTCAAGACTTTTTTAGATAACTCCTATTTTGGCCAGAACCATGCTATCCACAAGGCTTGATTCTCTTGTCTTGCACCAAGTCAAGGAGTCGATTGGGTGTGCTCCCAGTAGGAGTAAAGCAGCAGGAGCAGCCCTACTATTTTGGGGTTCCACCAAGGCAGGGGGGGGGGTCTTTTCCACAGTCCAGCCTATTTCTTGGGGGTCAACATTGCTTCTCCTCCTCCAAGTGCAGTCTTGTTGCAGCGTGTCAAAGATAGTTCCAATCACATTATCAAAGTAATCATTTCTTCTCTTCAAGCTAAGGTAAGCAAAAAAAAATTGGTCAGTATAAATCTTGGAACTGAGTCTTGCATAACGTGCTTTTAATTTATTTTTTTTTAGATTTTTATTGCTCAGCAGAGTCCCTAAAGAATAAGGCTGCTTGTCAGCATGCTTAGGACCATAGCAGAATCTCAACTAAAAAGGTGCCACTTTCTTTCTCACTCCAGTTTAGCAGATATTTCTTTATTCTTGACAAGCTTTCTTTCTTTTTTTCTTTTTCCCCCCTTTACAACTAGTTTACCTTTGGACACTAAATATCAGCTGAACCTCTTGGATTTTGCAAACCTTTGGAATTGGGTTCCAAGCCATGGGACTACACTGAGTTGTATCCTCACCCTGCAGTTTGATGAGTGTAGTTGCACATTCACTTTTGTTTGTTTTTGTTGAAAAACGAAGTAGACTCTGCCCTACAATCTAAATTCAGAGGCTCAGGAGCAGCAAAGTTTTGAGGCTATCAGAGGAAGCTTTGGTTCTTTCTAGGATGTCAGGGTATCTAAAGACCATCTCTTTCCTTAGCTGTGCCAAAGAGGTTAAGCAGAGGTTGCTTTTCTATCTGTTATCTTAAAACGGTTTTATGTTTTTTGTTCCCTGTTTGGAAGGATAATGTTTTCATTTGTAAGTGGCTTGTTGCATCTACAGATTGAAAAATAGGCTAGAAACAATAAATTATTAAAAGGAAGATTGCTCTTAATTCCTTTCTTTGGCTGAGGCAGTTGATGGGAACATAGGGGGAAGCCCGGTGGAGTTCCCAAGGAAGTGACCCCTTATGCCATCCTAGACGGCTTTTTCCTTCAGGTGTGGTAGTTCTTCTCCTCCTAGGTTAAGGCATTTTCATGCATCTCTTGATTCTAATTCTTCCTAGTTTCCATCGGCATCTCAGTTTTGGAGATTGCTACTAGATCTGGAGGCTGCTCTTAGAAAGAGATGGTAGTCAAAGCTACTCTGAATATTAATGAAATTGAACACATAGCAGACAACTATTTTGGAGAGGGTGGCAACTGCTCCCTGATAACCCAGAGCGCCTTTGATGGGTGCATAAGCAGCTGGAGGCCGGCTTTCTGAACCATGCCCGGATCTGTTCCATCCCAAAGGGCAACTCAGACCTCTTTCGTACTTAGTGCCAAGGGTCTCCTCACCCGCCTCATCTTTCTGAAGAGCCTGGAGGGTACCTGACCCATCAGAAGAAGATAGTTTTGTCATTATTTAAACATCTGCTATGTAGCTTTGGAAAATAAAGCCGACAGAGGCTTGTGGCACTTTGAGTATGAAATGGGTGGTCTAAATAGCAGCCAACCGGTCCATCCAGCAGGCTCAGGCAGGAGGAGGAGCTTAGGTTGCCCCCATACAGTAGTGGGGGGGTCTAGATGGGGTGGGGGCCTGAATCTTTTACGGGCGCTTGAAAGCTTTATGAATTATCGGGGGGGGGGGATCATGTGTGGGACTTGGATTACCTGGTGATGCTACAAGGTAGCCTGTTAACATTTTTTTCAGCCAGGCAAAACAACAGAAACATAGATGTCAATTCAAGATATGACTAAAATGCCTATCTGGGGTTTTGCAATTGGAATAAATGAAGCCACCTTCTTAATTGCATTGATAGTGAAAAGCTAGCTTCGGATTAAGCGTGTAGCTTGAGCTGGCTGACACAGAGTGCTTCTAAAAAGGACTCGGGTATCTTTTATTATCCACCTGAAACTGGGATGTACAAAAATAACCCAAGCGTTTTCATATTTCAAACAAAGGGGGAAAAACAGAGCAGTGAAATATAGGTTCACTAAACTGAACGCTGGTTTTATTTATATATAAAAAATTGGATCAGCGAGATAAAGAGACATGCAGTTGCTAAAAAAAGTTTCAAGGAGTCAGAAATGTATACTCAAGCTTTTATGCAGCTTTGGAGTTGAATATTTGTGATGAATTTCTTTCTGAGAGTTCCCAAAATATTTGTGAGTGAGAAACTGATTTATCTTTAAAAGGAAAAGAAAACGCCTGCATTCTCCACCCTCTCCCTGCCCAAGCAGTTATCTGGATCCTCCTTTCTTTGCTGGTTTGTTTGTTCTCCCCCCCCCCCCTCTGATTCTTTGTAAAGGGTAGTCCTGATTCTTACAGAATTTAACGTGGCCTAAAAGTCCAACTATTCTCTTTTTTAATATAATGCCTTCTATTGGTCATAGCTAGAGGAATAATTAGAAGGTTAATTAACTTTATGAGGAATTCTTGGAAGCAATAGCGATTCAGCATTATCACCAGAAAAGCCTAATCAATATATTTACTCTCCTTATTAACTAATTATTTATAAGGGTTGGTGTGTTAGCTTTAATGAGTGTATATAAAACACCCTTGGTAAATATGTCTAAACTGAATATCCTTTCATTAAAACTTTTGGGGTTTTTTGGATGCATAGTTGATGTAATGAGATGGCTCAGGTACTGGAGGAGACGTCCTGTTGTGAAGTTTGGGTCTTTGGGTTCCACAGCTCACCAAGGGTGAGTTGCTGGTATTGGAAAGCAACATGGAAGAAGGTGGGAAAAAACTAGATAAGTTGACTAGGCTAGATTTTTCCCCCCCCAGAAATGCAAACTTTTTGTGTACTGGATAAAGAAGCCTTCAAATTTTCAAGCCCTCCTTGTGGTCTGAAACTGTTTATCGCAGGTGTGTCCAACCTTGGCAACATTAAGACTTGTGGACTTCGACTCCTGCAAAAGTTGCCAAGATTGGACATCCCTGGTTTATCAGATCTGATCTAGTCCAATATTCTATTCCATGGCCCAATAATATATATCTTTATGACCTAATGAAACTGGTCTTCAGTAGTAACATCTTGCAGTGATTCTGGAGGAAACACTTATTTTGTGTGGAGCTCATTTTCTTGCAGTGCACTCAGAGACATCATGTTCTGGTCCTCTCTCCGTATTTTATCTTTAGCCGTAATTGTGTGAAGACGATGGGACTGAATCTTCGGGGGGGGGGAGCTCAGGTTCAACCTGTAGATGAAAACGGGGGTGATTCTGTCCAACCTGAAGCACAAGAACGCAATCTGATTTTACGCTACACATCCCACAATGTTTTGTACAATTTCTAACCAAAATGTGATTTAATCTATCGGAAATTCTTTGTTGTTGCTGCTGGTATCAAAGGCAAGTCTGAGCACTGCAGTAAAATAACAGGCATCCATCCTGTATGGGAGACCTTCTTGGACAACCTCAGCTTCAGTTGTTGTACCAACATCTGCCATCTGTGATTTGTTTAATTTTTTTCCAACCTCCAGTGGTCTGAATGCACTAAAAGAAGCAGATTTGGGGTTTAAGGCTGTGCAATTAATCAGGATGTGACATGAGATATTACAGGTTATTTATGGGTTACTAATTGTAGTGCACAGCAGCATATTCAGAAAGAAGCTTTAATCTTTACAAATCCTTGTGGTGAGGAACCACCTGGTCACATTGAAATAGAAACTTGCTAAATGTGTTTGCATTTCCTCCCTGCATGTTCCATGTATTTCACACCCGTGTATCAAAGCACCGTTTCTGTGTAGTCCACGGTATTTTTTTAGCAATTTTTATGGCTGATCTCCAAACAATTTGTGCTTTCAGCTACCACACCACTACCACCCCCAAATGTTCAAGTTTCAGAAATTCCTTTAAATAACCCTAGTTTTCCTACTCAGTGCAAATAAATAGCAGCTGCAGGCATAACCTGATAGAATTATTTTAAGCCAACTCTGTTTTTAATTGGGATATTTTTTAAAAATGTAGGCACAAAACAATTGGTTTGCTCATATTTGGGGGACCAGTTATCCTGCTGAAGTAATTTCTGAAACTCCTTTTGAGGCCAATGTTTTCCCTGCATGCTCAGAGATTAGATCTTTTAGAAAGAGGCTGGAAGTTATATTTAAACATTACGAAGAGGAGCGGATACCTTAATGTCAGCACCTGCACGGAAGGCTCACAAACTACTGTGTGTAATGCAATATCCCTGAGCTTTTTATGGGCACAGGTGCTGTAAAGGCATCAGCACGTCATGCATAGAGCACTTGAGATCTGGACAGACAGAACTGCTTGTAAACTCTCCCCCCCCCCAGTTTCCTCTGCAGCCGCAATGAAGGTTTTTAAATTTCTAAAAGGTGGAAGGCTTTTGAACCCCCAAATCTTGAAAACGGGATCAAAAATTGCAAATCATCTCAGTTATGAGAAAAAATGGAAGAAGGTTGTTGCAACAAAGCCTGGATTCAGAACGAGAAATTGCCCCATCACTTTTTAACATTTAATAACATTTATAATAGCAATAAAAATTGGGTTAGGTTCCCTTTGAGATTGCCTTACAGATTCCTGCATGCTCCCGCATTGGTGGTGGCGACTCAGGTAGCAGAACCAGGCTCTGAAAGTCGTCTCTTCTCTTCCTTTCTTTTTCCTAGATCTTTGGTTGAAGAGGAAGACCCTCAAATGAAAGTGACTCTGGGGAGCAGCGATATGGGCTTGTCTGCTCACCTGCAGGCATCGAAGGCAGGAACCACCAGATTCTTTACCAGCAACACTCACAGTTCTGTGGTCCTTCAGGTGAGTGAAGGCCCTGGACAGAGCCACCCGCCAGGTCTTCTTTAGGCACCCTTTCTTCGTTTCACGGGGGAGAGTTTCCTCCAAAGACTGGTGTGTTTGGCGGTGTCATTGCAGCCCAAGTCACCAAGCTACTGGAAAGGAAGCACAGAACGGGGTCCCCTTCTTGGCTTCTGAGGACTTTCTCTCCCTTGCCAATCAGACATTGCGGCCACACTGCCAAAGACAAAGAGCGGGGCTGCTTTTCCCTGTGATTGAGGGGGGGGGGAAATCCAAGCTTCACATTGCCCAAACGTGGGAGGGGCGGAGGACGTTGGCCTGCGAATTATGCCTGAAAGCCTTTAAGGGAATTTGTTAGGTGAAACTGCCTTCCCCTGTGGATGCTCTTCTTATCTTTTTTGCTTCCCTTGGCCCGGAGCGTGAAAATTCCGTTTCATCATCTACCAGCATGCTGTGCAGAAATCCAGGCCCCTTCTCTGACTTTGGCTCTAGAAAGCACCTTCGCTGCCCCTCTTACTGATGCTTTGTGTTTGCAGTGGCTGTGAAATGAGGCTAAACCCTGTGCCTGGCATTGTTTGCTGCCACCAAGGAGGTGGCAAAGTAGGCTAACACGGCTCTCTTCCCAGAACGTTTTTAAAGAGTGGGAAAATGCCGGATGGGCAGGCCTGGGGAAGAGCTGCAGCCGGTGTAAAAACCAGCCCGAAAGCTTTCCGAAGTGGATGGCCAGCCAGAGCTGCTGCCCCAGGACCGTGCCTGTATTCTGGGAACATCAGAAGTCTTTTGTTCAGTGGAGTAACCTAATCCTCTTCCTCCTCCTCTGGCTTGCTGGAGCAGAGCAGCTCCACCTCTCCCCCCCCCCCAGGTTCCCCAGCATTGGAGTAGCTACGCTGAGCCTGGAGTGCTGCTGCGGTCCCAGGAACAGGAGCTCCGATTGTGTGGGGCTTCCCGTGGGGCAGCGCCTCCTCCTTCCGGGGGAGACCAAAGCTGACATCGCCAGTTCTCTCTTGCAGGGTTTTGACCAGCTCCGCCTGGAAGGCTTGCTTTGTGATGTGACGTTAGTGCCAGGCGATGGAGACGATGTGTTCCCCGTGCACAGGGCGATGATGGCGTCTGCCAGTGATTACTTCAAGGCTATGTTCACAGGTAGGGTGGTGGGTCACCCGCCACGCAGAGGCCCGCAGACACCCCCTCTTGGGTTTTCTTTCGGGGGTTCAGTTAACGTTAGGGATGACGTGCCATTCTCTCTGGTTTGGAGGGAGCTTTCTAAGGAGGCTGTGACTGGTTGTAACCACATTGTCTCTAAATTTTGTTCCCAGGTGGGATGAAAGAACAAGACTTAATGTGTATTAAGCTCCACGGCGTGAACAAAATAGGTTTAAAGAAGATCATTGATTTTATTTATACGGCGAAACTTTCCCTCAACATGGACAACCTGCAGGATACTCTAGAAGCGGCCAGCTTTTTGCAGATCTTGCCTGTGCTGGACTTCTGTAAAGTGTTTCTTATCTCTGGGGTAAGAGAAACGTAGGCTGTAGCTTAGAGACTCATCTCTTCAGCTAACCTACTAGGGTTTGACCAAAAGAGCTGGTTCACGTTGCTCTAATTAGAACAGGAGTAGTTCTGCAAGGCAGCTCCCCACAAAACTAGCCCTCGATCTGTCTGCGTGCCATATCACACAGCTAAATTAACCTTTATGTCGATGTGTTGAATAGGAAAAATGGTGAATGCAGTCTATAAACTGTTTTGGAATAGTTCTGCAAGTGGGACTCCCGGAGGCAAAACAATTTATTAAAATAAATAAATCTGCTCTGCCAAGTGGGAGGTACTCAGCTGTGAGAGAGCAGAAGGTGCACATTGCAAATTGCTTTTGACTGCAAAGGAGAGCTATGTTCAGTTTCGTGTATAACAGCTGGGTTCTTCTGGGGAAGGTGCTGTGCAGGCCTCATTTGCAGCGTGGTTTGGGTGACTTTAAGATGGAAATAGGGGTGTGTATTTTGATGGATGCTCAAGGATTAAAGTGGTGATTGAAAAGACAGAAATGGCTGAGGTATTTGGCAACCTGCACGTAAATAGGTTTTTTAAAAAAACAACGGGACATCTAATGTGCAGCTTTTCAGAAACTGGTGGGTTTTAAAACATGGTTCCATCCAAGTTGCAAATAATGAAAATACCAATCATTTATACCAACGGGAGAGGGGAAAAGGAGAGTGTTGGATTTTCAAGATCCAATGGTTTTAGCTACCGTGGCCAAGAGCTGGGGAAGATGGGACCAAGCCATTAACTTAGAGGGGAAGACGTTCCCCACACCTCTTCTAATAAACACGTCCATTTCCTTTCTCAGATATGCGATCCTAGAATCTCTGTTAAGTTCTGGTGAAATACTAGTTGTGGCTATACAGAGTTGTCTTTCTCAACCTTAACAGCTTTAAAACATCTAGCACGCTGACTGGAGGAGTCTGGGAGTTGAAGTCCACACATCTTAAAGCTGCCAAGGTTGAGAAGAAAATTCAGATCCCCAAAGTAATCTAGGATGTCTAAATTATGGGCATCTGGAGGTGGGCGTCCGGTGAAGACTAAAGCAGAGGAAGATCCGTATCTTTTGTCCCTGGATTTAGCAACAGGGCTTGCAGGATCAGCAGTCTGTTGGTCCTGCTGGCAAACCTATTAACTGCTGGTGCCTTGTAAATCATCTCCTTTCTCATTTCTGCTGCTGCTGTTTTAGTTTCCTGTCTTCGGCTGTGGTATTTGCAGTTGATGTAATCTTCAGTTGCTTCCACCTCTTGCTTTTCAATTTTAGCTGCATCTGACGCTTCCTGCCGCCCCTTCACCGCTTTTCTAAATTTTGCCACTGAGAAGTTTCAACCTCCTTTCAAGGAAACCCTATTTAGATTTTTCTCATCTTTTATTTTCCTCCTGCAATTTCAGTATTAAGAGTGAGAATCTTAAAAGAGTCTGCTATCTTGGTCTAATCCATCCCAAATGTGTGGCTCTGCAGGGTAGCCCAAAATTTCCATTGTTAAGTGAGACATTTTTTAAGTGAGTTTTGCTCAGTTTTACGACTTTTCTTCACTGCAGTTGATAAGTTAGTAACACAATTGTTAAGTGACTCAGGCTTCCCCATTGACTTTGCTTGTCCAAAGGTTGCCAAAGATGATCACATGACCTTGGGACATGGCAATGGTTATAAATGCAGTTACTTTTTTGCAAAGGATTTTATTGACTTTTCTGCAGTGAAAGTGTGTTTCTTGGTATTATTTTTTTAAAATAAAAAATACCGTTAATGTTTTTGGTTGCTTTTGGAAGACCACAATCTGCCTATCAAGATTATACCTTGTTATTCAATGTAATCTGATAATTAAATAATCCCATAAATTCTGTGACACAGAGATGGAGTAGTGCTACAGCTGTAACTGAGCAGTGATTCAGAAGACTGTCCTATAGAAAAAGTAGGCTCAATTCATCTTCCTCAACCATCTTCCTGTCTTTCTCTCCAGCCAAGGCCCTCCTGCCTCCTCCCTCTGAGGTGGTGCTGCGTGTAGCACTCGTGGCTGGTCATCCCCATCCCTGTTGTCCTCTTCTTCTTCCCCCTCTTCCTTTACGGTGTTCCCTGTCTCCACAGGCTTTATAGCCACTCCCACGTGTCATAATGAGCAAGATATGTCCCAGTTTGACAGCGTATCAGATCCTAAAGCCATGTGGCCAGCTTGTTTATAAGATAGTCAATGTTTCAACCAGACGCCCCAAATAGATGCCCTGGACCTGCCTTGGATTACCCCTCTAGCAGGGCCAAACATTCGGTGACATTTTGTCTGCTTCGCTGTTTCTTTTCCGAGTGCCACGATTGGAACAAGAAGGCTGATGTTGTGCTCTAACGCAGCAGCACAGCCTAAAATAATTCTCCATGTTGTTGCATGCTCTGGAGGGCTCCGTTCAGTTGGTCTATCCAACAAAACGGAGCGTAAGGAAACAAATTCATTGTTTTGAGATAAATCACTTGGGAGGCTTCTGAGACTGGGGTTGAATCACTCAGAGGACACTGAGACAAATTGCAAGGTTTTGAGAAGGATTCCTTTTTCATTATCAGGCAGGGATTAGGTGAAGGTCCCTGACCTGCTCCGGGACCATCACTTGAGCTTCTCCTGGCTCCCTGGAGCTGCGGTCCCAAGAGCTTGAGAACGCTGGCTGAGGAAGGGGAAGTCTAGTAGCAGAGAAGGGATGAGCCAGTGGTGATTAGTCCTTTCTGATCTATGCAAGGCCACAAAAGCTACAGGGCAGTGGAAGGACTGAAAATCAAGCCCAGCTTCAGGGCTCTGCCTTAGGAGAAGAGAAGAAGAGGGAAGCCGAAAACAAGGGCACCTGAAGTGCACCAGCTGGCGTATTGTTTCCTCTCCAAGGAAGCCTCACTTAGAAGCCTGTCCTAAAAATTTACAGAATAGAATACAGAATAACAGAGTTGGAAAGGGACCTTGGAGGTCTTCTAGTCCAACCCCCTCCTCAGGCAAGAAACCCTATACCATTTCAGACAAATGGCTGTCCAATCTCTTCTTAAAAACCTCCACTGGTGGAGCATCAATAACTTCTGAAGGCTACTTCTGTTCCACCGATAAATTGTTCTCACTGTCAGAAAATTCCTGCTTAGTTCTAGATTGCTTCTCTTCTTGGATACTTTCCATCCGTTACTGCTTCTCCTGCCTTCAGAGAGAATAGGTTGACTCCCTCTTCTTTGTGGCATCCCTTTAGATATTGGAACACTGCTATCATGTAACCCCTAGTTCGTTGCGTTTTGCTCTTGCGTTCATTGGACTAAAGACTTGTTGGGGGTGGGAGTGTTAAATGACCCTGCAGTTAAGCTCCTCCTTGCCAATATGTCCTCTCTTACCTTCACAGGTGTCCTTGGAGAACTGCGTTGAGGTGGGGCGGATTGCCAACACATACAACCTCACCGAAGTGGATAAATACGTGAACAATTTCATCCTCAAAAACTTCCCAGCCCTGCTAAGTACGGGGGAGTTTGTGAAGCTCCCTTTTGAGCGCCTTGCCTTTGTCCTCTCAAGTAATAGCCTTAAGCACTGTACCGAGCTGGAACTCTTCAAAGCCGCCTGCCGGTGGCTGCGGTACGAGGAGCCACGCATGGAATGCGCCGCGAAGCTCATGAAAAACATCCGTTTCCCTCTGATGACGCCCCAGGATCTAATCAACTATGTCCAGACCGTGGATTTCATGAGGACTGATAATACTTGTGTCAATTTGCTCTTGGAAGCCAGTAACTATCAAATGATGCCCTACATGCAGCCGGTGATGCAGTCGGAGAGGACGGCCATCCGTTCGGACAGCACCCACCTGGTGACCTTGGGAGGGGTCCTCCGGCAGCAGCTGGTCGTGAGTAAGGAACTGAGGATGTACGATGAGAAAGCACACGAGTGGAGGTCCCTGGCCCCCATGGACGCCCCCCGGTACCAGCACGGCATCGCTGTGATTGGGAACTTCCTCTATGTGGTTGGTGGGCAGAGCAATTATGACACAAAAGGGAAGACGGCTGTCGACACGGTTTTCAGGTTTGATCCTCGCTACAATAAGTGGATGCAAGTGGCTTCTTTAAATGAAAAGCGGACCTTCTTCCACCTAAGTGCCCTCAAAGGACATTTGTATGCAGTTGGTGGTCGAAATGCAGCTGGGGAATTAGGTAAGTTCCATCTCACGCAGCAGGGAAGCTTAATAGCCGGCTAATCAGAACGTCTTGATTCATTGTCGAACGGTTTTCTGGCATCAAGATATATTATTCCAGAACGTTTCCCCAATCTACGAAGGCACTGGACCCCTTCAGAAAACGAGCGAAGCTTAGTCGGGCTATCCCTTGCTCTGCGGGGATTTAGTAACAATGGCATTGTATCCTAACCTGTATCATATTTTTAAAAGGAGTGCTTTGAAATAATAATGGTGCCGCTGTACATTATTATGGTAATGCAGAGTTTAATTGTCTATCTTCCCACATGTCAAGAGGACTAATGAATGGCGCTGTTTTCTTCTGAACAAATGAATTCTGTATTGATTTTATGCAGGTAGCGCTGATCTGAATTTATTTTAAACTTCTTTTGTCTGACGTCTGAAGAATTAAGGGCTGGTGGCCGTCTCTCTTAGTCTGGTCTGAGCACACGGGCTCACCTCCTGGCCCCCCTTGTGAGCCAGACAGTGAACAACACGAGTGCGAAAAACATCCCCTGTGCATTTTCCACTCAGCTCGCGGAGGGATAGGACCATCTTCAGGGCAGCTTTTAAGAGTCCTCCTTCTGATAATTTAACACCTTCCTCTATAATAAATACCGAATGCAGCCAGCCATATTTGCGTTGAAACTCTGTAGGTGAGCACCTCCGTTGCTACCTGACAATCCTCCTCTAATTTCTCCCCACTTGATATGATCTGTCGCTTCTTCGTACTTGTCGTCTTCAGGGTTACCTTGAACCATCTGTGGGCTGTTAAACAGTTGCATTGATTTCCATAATGAGCTTGATCCATTTGTGTGAAAGTCCGTGCCTGGCTGGCGGTCCTGTTGATTCTGAGTCTTCCCTCTCCCTTTTCATTAGCTGCATTGCGAGTCATTTTTTCCCTTTGCGGCTTTCGAGGCTTTTTTTCCTTTGCAGCAAAAAGGAGAAGAATCCTTGTAACTTTTCCTTATTCTCTTCATTGTGAGAGGCCAGCAGGAAAGAAAGATAAATCATGTTTATTCGTAATTAATAATGTTTAGATTGCAGGAAAAAGGATGTAGCGCTCTTGGTGCAAAAACATACCAAACAAACACTCACGTGGCTCTCTGGCCCTGCCAGACTGCCACACTGAGCATTTGGTGAGCAGCATTTTCGGCGGCTGTGGGCAAGCACGACGTTTACCACAGCTGACATGCAAGTATTATTTGCTTGAAATTGAAATAATAAGAAACATGGATGTGGCAGCTCAAAATCCAACAGACAATTCTACAAAAGTTGATGCTTGGAAATAATCCCCAAAGGCAAGAATGATTAAGGCTACTAAAAACTCAGCGTAGGAAGAGAAGAAGCAGAAATGAAATGCTGAAGTTTGCTATTGTCCCAAAAAAATATCTGCTGTTGCCCAGTGGATCTTGTTTTAACAAGGAAAAATCACAGCCCCATAAAAAATGGTATAAAAAGTACTTATAGTAACAAGCCTTGTAACTCTAAAACAGCTGCCTGACCTGTGGAATATAGAGGCATTCTTTCTAGAGTTTGTTGTGCTAAGGATTGCAGTTGATGATGGCCGAGATCTTCTCTAATGCTTATGCCCTAAATAATGTGATCGTTCCTAAATGAAGTAGGGATCTCTTGGCTTACCAGGGAGCTGACGGCAATAAAGTGAGGGAGTGGTCAACTAAGGGGCAAAGGGGGAGATTTCAGAATGGGTCAGAAGTCTTGGTGATGATGGTGGTGATGTCATCCATTCAGTCATGTCCGACTCTTGGTGCTTCTACGGGCCGAGTCTCTCCACATCTTCCAATCTTGC
Organism: Protobothrops mucrosquamatus; assembly: GCF_001527695.2. Lineage (NCBI taxonomy): Eukaryota > Metazoa > Chordata > Lepidosauria > Squamata > Viperidae > Protobothrops > Protobothrops mucrosquamatus. The sequence continues at coordinate 1,000,239 of NW_015386391.1, read as the reverse complement.
ACTCCTCCTTTGAGCTTTCCTGTGGTCTCTGAGCTCTGGCTGGTGTCAGGTCTGATGCTCTCACCAAAGTCTTAGTCTGGAGCAGTAAAAAGAACTTTGTTCCCGGCCATGGAGAAATCCATCCAGTTTTTGGCCAGTTTCGCCTCTGCTGAGAAGGATGGTCAGAAACAGAGAGCCTTACATCCCCAGACCCACCCAGTTTGATGTCCTGATTATGTGGACCTCTCTCAGTTAGAGTTTTGGATAGGATGTCAGTCAGAGGTGGCTTTTGGTAGCCTTGGAGTATGACCTGTATCAATCGGAGCCTGAATGGGGAAACTGAGGCCTTCCTTTGTCTCCTCAGTCCCAGTCAGAACATTTACAGTGGAGGCTCTTTTCTGTTTCCAAGCTCGATGGAGATCTTTGAGTCCTGTCTTTCCCCATGCCATAAGCTTGGTGTTGTGTGTTCATATGTTTATTTTTAGACGCTTGGAAGGTGTGAAGTCACGGGCGTCTGACTGCAGCAGAGGCCTCGGGCCAGCTCTGGTTCTGGTGGGGTGCTGTGCTGGGGAGGGAACGGATCGAAGGGGGGGGCAAAGGAGGGTTTCCAACCATCATGGCTGCCCTGAGTAGTTTGGGGAATACCTGTGGGATGGAGAAGCTGCCTCTGCTTCAAGGAGTAGAGAGCCTGCTTATACATTCAGATCGTGACCTGCTCCACCTCTGGTGGCCAGGTCACTCCGAGCAGCAAATGGAAGGGATTCTTGAATTCCTCCTTCCTCTCCCAGAAAAGCTTTGCGTTAGAACAGCTGCAGGCTAAGGGCTCATTTGGAATCCTTTTAAAGTCCTTTTTTTTTTACACATAGGATTTATTTTAATGCCAGTTAATGTTTTGTGTGCTAGAGACTTGGTGTTTTTCTGCTCGGCACCTGAAAATCCTTGCTTCATCTGTGGGGTGTGCAAAGGTTAATACCGCTGCCTGTTCTTGGAAAGCTTTAATTCTTGCTGGCTATCGAATGGGTGTTTCTCAGAAAACAAGCAAGGAAGATCATTTGCAGAGATGTGTGTGTGTGTAAAAAACAAAATAAAACAAACAAAAAGCTTACGTTTAAAAAGGGGTGGAGGTTTGACCACTCGGTCACAGCTGCCGTGATGACTTTTTTGACCTCTACAGCCACCCCACAGGTGCCCTGATCCTATGGCCAGTCCGCACACAGGGGCTTTCTTTAAAGAGAGGCTCCGGGTCTCTCTTCGCCTCAGCAGGCTGAAAATAGAACGGGCACCTGGTCAGAAACATGAAACCAGCAGAGAGAGAGAGAGAGTCTGTTTCCGATGCGGATGGCCAAATCATCTGCAAAACAGTTTTGTTCATTAGGTTGAGGAAATAAATCCGTGACAGCGGAGAATCACGTTCACTGCCCTTTCTGAAGCGATGGCTGGTGAGGGAGCTTTCACAGTTGTTAAGTGAATCACTGCAGATGACAAGTTAGTCACCCACTTGTTAAGTAAACCTGGCCTCCCCACTGACTTTGCTTGCCAGAAGGTCGCTAAAGGGGATCGCCTGACCTCGGGACACGGCAGTGGTCGTAAGTACGAACCAGTTGCCAGGCATCTCAATTTTGATCACATGACCCTGGCGATGCTGCAAAGGTCGTAACTGTGAAAAATGGTCCGAAATCCCTTTTTTCGGTGCCATTGTAACTTTGAACGGTCACTAAATGAACTGTTGTAAGTCGAGGACCGCCTGTACAATGAGTTGTCTCACATTGCTTCTTGCTGGTTTTTTTGAACAGCTACGGTGGAGTGTTACAATCCCAGAATGAACGAGTGGAGCTACGTGGCGAAGATGAACGAGCCCCATTACGGACACGCGGGGACGGTGTACGGGGGGCTGATGTACATTTCAGGTGAGCCAGTCTGCCAACGCCTCCCAAACCGCCCCTGCAAACGCCCAGGGCCAGGAGTTCTCCCATCCTCAAATAGGCCGGAATTCTCTCTCACTCCTCTCGGTTCCTCCCCAGGCGGTTCAGACGGGGCAGCCGTTAGATCTCGAACTTAGTTATTTCAGCCAGCAGGCTGCCTTCTGGGATAAGCACCTTTAAAAAGGGGTCCGTTAGTAGGGAAGTCCAGTTGTTTGTTTAGGATGCACATTCCTGATTAGATTTAGGCTTAGAATAACAGAGTTGGAAGGGAGCTTGTGGGTCGTCCAGCTCGGGGGCTAATCTTATAAATGTCCCTATTTGGAGAAGCCACAACTTGCCCCAACTGTGGCAAGAAAGGTTGTAAAATGGGGCAAAGTCACTTAACAAATGTCTCATTTAACAACAGAAGTGTTGGGTTCAATTGTTGTAAGTCGAGAACTACGTGTACACTTAATAAATAAATCAACTCAGCTACTAAGAAAGGCTCTTGTCGGCCTTTGGGCTCCTGTTCCCGGGGCCTCCCCCTTCACTGTTCACGGAGTGTCTGGCTTTCCCCTCCCCCCAGGTGGCATCACCCACGACACTTTCCAGAAGGAGCTCATGTGCTTCGACCCCGACACGGACAAATGGACGCAGAAGGCCCCCATGACCACCGTGCGGGGCCTCCACTGCATGTGCACGGTGGGCGACAAGCTCTACGTCATCGGGGGCAACCACTTCCGGGGCACCAGTGACTACGACGACGTGCTCAGCTGCGAATATTACTCCCCGACGCTGGACCAGTGGACTCCGATTGCAGCCATGCTCCGGGGCCAGAGTGACGTTGGGGTGGCCGTTTTTGAGAACAAGATCTATGTGGTCGGAGGCTATTCGTGGAACAACCGCTGCATGGTGGAAATCGTTCAGAAATACGACCCGGAGAAGGACGAGTGGCACAAGGTCTTTGACCTCCCGGAGTCCCTGGGGGGCATCCGGGCCTGCACACTGACAGTCTTCCCCCCCGAGGACAATCTAGCTTCACCTTCGCGGGAGTCGCCTCTTTCGGCGCCTTGAGAGCGGTCCGGGGGCTCTCTGGGCCCTTCCTCTCCCGCTGCTCCCACTGCGCCATGGGTCCTCTCCTCGTCTTTGGCAGTTTCTGTGGGGCTCACCCTAAGCTGTTGGCAAATAATGGGTGGGGTGGGTTGGGGGGCTCCAAGGCGAGCCATGAAGCTCCCCCTTCTGTTTGATCCAAGGTGTTTCTCGCGGTAGGCCCAGAAAGAGCTGAACTCTGTGTCTCTGGGAGCCAAATGCTTAATGAATGAGGAAAAAACTCTTCGGTTTTCAAAACGCTTCAGGCACCTTGCGCATCACTCTTGGGGCAGCATAACTTGCAGGAGAGGGGAAGAAGAAGATGGGGCGAATGGCAGATGCAGGGCCTCTTGGCTAAGCCTGGAGGGTCATGGGTGGGGAGAGGGGCCCCGGCTGCCCCCCTTCTGAATGGAGCGTTTTAGACTTCTGGACCGTGGCTCAGCACGAAAAGGCCTTGCAGGAGTTTGGAAGCAGTGAAGGAGGGCACCTGCGGAGACCTTGGGTCTGTACATCCCGGGGGGGGCTTACCCTCCCCTGCCCCCCCCACATTAAAAAAATGAAGCATTAACTGAGGGTTTTTGTTCTTTTTCTCTCTGCCTTCCCTCCCCCTCTCCCTCTCCTTCAGTGATCCGGGGACCCAGTTAGATCTCTGCACTGGATTTCAAAAGAGACAAGGGCTAGAACTCTCACTGGCGAAGCTGCTCAACTTTTGACCAAGCAGTTCCCCCCCCCCCCGGATGAAAATGCATCTGTCCGTCTTGCCCCCCCCAGCCCGCCCCCCCGGGTCCCTCTGCCTCTGAGCCCTCCGTATAAAATCTCAGTTCAGACGGTTATTTAGCACAAACACAGCTTGGACAGAGCTGCTTTTGCTCAGAGAATTCAGGCTACCCTGTTTCTTTTGTTCAATAAAATCTTTAACTGCAATTAGTTGGGAGTTTGTTCTTGAAAGAAAGGACTCCTTTCTCTTCTTCTGGCACTCTCGCCTCCCGTTGCCAGGTAACACTTATGTGTATGTTGTGTGCTGTGTGGGAAGCACAACCGGCGGGGCTCTGGCTCTGCAGGAGCTTCCGAAGGGGAGGCTCGACCTACTTTTCCCCAAACTCCTGGCACACCCGAGCAGAGCCTGTGGGGGATCCAGTCTCTGCGTGGGACAGGCACCGCCCACGGGGGGGCTTTGCTGGCCGTCTGTGGCTGGCCTGTATTGCAGGGCTGTGTGGGGAAAGGGGGGGGCTCTTTCAGAGGACTGGTGCCCCAGGATCACCCAGAACACCCTGTCGAGAGCTCTACTCACACCTCATGGTGTGATGGGCGACAAACCCATTTAATCAGTACATAAATAAACATTACCGTTATCCACCCTTGCTAGTTCCTTTCAGACCCAGCCTTCCTTCTCTTAAACACGGAAGCTTTTTTTTTTTTTAAGGCTGGCTTTATTCAGGTTTTGCTTTGTGCAATGCAGAACTGTGTCGGCCGGCCTTCTGATCCAGAGGGGTCTAGCCTGGCAGATTTAACTGCTGTGAGTCAGCTCTTGGGTGGTGGTGATGGTGCTGAGCCTGGCCATCCAGTTCAAAAGCAGAGTCGGGTGTGCAATTTTGCACTTGCTGTCTAGAACGATGATGGCCAAAGCCAGGAGATCGCTGGTCCTCTAGAGGCGAAATACGATCCTCAGCAGCTCTGACCAGCCTGGCCATTGGTGAAGGATGCTGCTAATTGTAGCTTGTCAACATTAGGAATCATTTCTAACCTGTGGAATTAATGACAGTCATTTGTCCTGCCATCTTTGCAGATGTTTAGACCAGGAAGGTCCAACCCTGGCAACTTTAAGACCAAGTTGCCAAGGCTGGACACCCCTGGCTTAGACCCAGTGCCTGCTTGTGGTAGTCTTCCTTTCTCTTTCAAAGTTGCTCTGCCTTCTTTTTCTCCTCCATTCATTCCTGGCATACTCAGCTGCTCTGGGAGGATCCTGTGTTGGGGAAGGGGCTTCTGCACTCCTTATATATTTAAGCCCTTCCAGGGGCAGCTGTTTCATCGGGGGGGGGACTGAGTGCAGCTGCAGGAAGCTGCTGGTCCAGCTGTCGACACCCGATCTCTTGGGACTCTGCAGGAACCTGGCAGGGAGGATTTCTGAGCCTCCCTTGGGTTTGGTCTGATTCGGTACATTCGAGCGTTCCTGGGCCAAGGTTTTATTGACTTCGCAAATTGGGCTTACCAGAGTTTTGTTCTCCTGAAAAATCCCCCCTGAACCCTTTGCTTGATGCTCCTGAGCTTTGTGCAACTTGGTTTCCCGGCCTGCTGTTGACTCTGGTGCCCACCATCTGCCCACCCCCTCCTCCGATTCGCGGTCCTGTCAGTCGGGAGCCAAAAACAGCCGGATGCCAAGAGGGAATTCTGCATTCCCTCTGCGACAAGAGCCAGAAATGTTGCACAAAGTCATCAAGGCAGAGAGGGTTGGGATCTAATTTGAACACAAGTCTGGGGGGGTGGGGGTGTGTGTGGGAAACAACGCTGGTAGAAGAGGAGAAAGGATCTGGGAACAAGCACTCGTTTCTTTTAAATGTCAGTCGAATTTTCTGCTTTGTGGAAGCAAGGAGTCGGCTCATGAAAAAACGCCTTCTACCAACCACACCACTCCCCCCCCTCGCAGGAAAAGCAGAAAATGGTTTTTTTGGGGGGGTTGTCGCTCTCCCCATAATTTGGACTGTGAATTTTGCTGGGAAGACAAGGCTGCCGAGCTCCAGAGCAGGGGCAGCAGGCATCCTCCAGAGGGCATCGGCTGGGAACTTTGCAGCCACAAGAAAGTGACGGGTCATTTCAAACACTTAATGCAGCAAAAAAGGGGAACCGATTCCCTAGTTGGCCAGCCGGTATTTCAGAAAGAGAAAGAAGTGGCATTTAACAGCCACCAAGTTTAGGAGTTAAAACTAGATTTATGAGAGAAAGTTGCATTCGGTAACGTAGGCAGGGCTTTCAAATTCTCTCTCAAAAGATGGACAGAAAATGGGACACAGCAGAACGATAAATCCACGCGAGACCCACAGGAGCTGGGCTGAGTCCAACCCACGAATCTCCAGCCATCACTTTGCTGAGTCCAAATAAGCTGCATAGCGATTCGTGGAAATGGCGGCTGGTGTTTTCCTCTAACCCTGCCTAGCTTCTCATCCAGCTTCCGAGAGATGTTTTTGTGCAAGACAATTTTTCATCCTGAACAGATTGTACCATGTTTTATTTCAGGTTACAGGTCTTGGAAGGGCCCCCAAGGTGCCTTCTTCCACCGCTGAACCCCCTTATGATGAGTTTGCCTTGACCGCTCCAACCCTTGTTAGATCACCCTGGGCTTCTCTCTCATCTTTTCTCTTTGCTAATAGCCCGTCCGGTCCTCCTCCTCGGTTGTTCTTCTTTCTCCTCTGATCCAGTCCTAAAGCATCTAAGAATTCCTAAAGCATTTGAAGAAGGACCACATTCTTTGCGGGCGGGAGCATCTGCATTTCCAGGAATTGGGATCCAAGGTATAGGATTAGTTGGACTCCTGGAAGGTCTGGATGACCTTCAAAGGGAAGATCGGTGATGTTCCATTGTGTTCCAGAAGAGCCTGTCTTCTATTGAGGATGAAGGTCCAGGACTCTACAGCAGTGGAGCAGCCTCACGGGACCATCTGCTGGGAGACTGGTGGGCTTCCTCCTCGTGCAGCTGTGGCCACTGGGAGACCAACTGCTGGGCTAGAGGAACTGGGGCCCAAACCAGCACGGCACGGCCTGCCTTCCTATATTCTTTGGCTGTGACTGGCTAACTCGGCTGCCCAAAAAGGCCGTCGGGAGTCAGAGCTGATTCATGTGGCTGATTCCCGAACAAGCCTTCGTTCCTCGTCGGTTCTTCCTGCTTGGGGCTAATGCCAACGTCTGAGCTTGGGCTTCCGAAGAAAAACCAGCCATTCGATTAATCATCTTTATTTCCTGTAGCCTTTATTTATACCCCAGAGGTCTAGGAGGCGACAACACTCTGTTAAAATGTATTCCAAAGGATGCTCTGCAGGTATTTGCATAGTCCTTAATGCCAGTTTATTATTAAAAGGCTGGAGCAGCTCGAGATTGAAGTTGGCCCTGATGCTGGGATGATTTAATACACTTAATGGAGCTTCATTGCCACCAAAAAATGCAAACTAAAACAAGATTTCGGGAAGGGGCTGCTTAGAAGAGATGCTGTGAGCTCCGCCCGCAAAAGACTTCGGAGATTAAATTCCTGTAGGATATTTGGGGAAGCCGAGCTGAGCTCAGTGTGGATGAGGCCAGATAAAGGGGGGGGCATGGAAAGGAGTGGCGAGGGACAGTTGGGCTTCCATTGCTGGAAAGAAGCATCAGTTGCAATTCAATTTCTTTCCATCTCTATTGCGTGGGATAAATAAAAATTGTACACTAAATGGCCTAACAACAATAAAGGGGGGGGGAACCTATGGGCATGGATAGTTTTGGTGCCCTGTCCTGTGCCTTTCCTGGACCTCCACCACTTCCAGCTTGTAGCAAAAGCCTTCAGGGCCCATTAGGGTATTTTGGGCTAGATGGGGCTGGGGGCTGTCTTTGAAAAGGCAACCGGAGATGAGTTCCTCTGCTTGTGTTTTGTAATTCTCCTACCTAGATTGCAGGGAGAGGTGGGGAGAGGCCTTACCAGCTTGTCTTATGCCAGACGCTGTAGTAGGTGGCAGCATTTAGCTGACTTGGCTGAGCCCAGAGCTAAGCAGTGCCAGATCTGGTTAACAAGCGGAAGGGACACCACTAGGAAATCCCAGGATTTTAGGAGAGCTGGAGAAGACAGAAGTCCCTGCTGGAAGAAGGCAGGGGCAAAAATGGCAAAGCCTATTGCCAAAATCAAGTACTGGAGTCCGAGGCGAGTCCACAATCCAGAGCCTGCAAGTTGCCCACCGCAATGAAACAGGAGAAGATTTTGTCCCTGGCTCTTTGGCTCAGCTTGGCTCTGCTCCATCCATTCCCCCCTTCCTCCCCTCCCCCCCCACTCTGAGATTCAAAAGAGTGGGAAAAAGCAACACCCACTTGTCTTTCTGGCAGATCCAGCTCACCAACCCTTCTGGGTCACAGGTTAATAGGATCACCGATCCTGACGTCATTCTCCACCAGTTTCCAATGTCAGCTTTTGTGGCTGGGGGGCTGCTTGTCAGCAGAGGCCAACAGAGAGGAAGGAGACAGGGAAGAGGAGTTTGGGGGTGACGCCTGGCCCTCCGGCAAGGGGTGGAAAAGGGGCGACCTTTCCCTGAATGGCTTGGCTGGCCTTGGCTGACGTGGGTTTGCATCATGAATGATCAGAAGACACCCAGGGCTTTGTTGGGCAGAGGGGGGAGGCTGTGTGCTTGTGGGTATGTGCGTGTGTGTGTGTCTCTCTCTCTCTCTGCCTCCTCCTCCTCCTCCGTGTTCTCGCTCTTGAAGGGTGCCTGTCTGAACGATGAGAAGGAATGAATGATGAATCCTGGAACCGCATTGTCTCATTAAAAGTGTGAAGCTGCTGCCCGTTGCATCAAAACATTGTGGCACGAAAAGCAAACACCACCATTGTTCAGTGTGCGTGCCAGTTAACTGCTGAAAATCATGCTTGCTCCCTCACGAACGCCCTCCGTGCACTATTGACATAGATTTCATGCGACGGCAACATGAAAATTAGCCCCCCACGTTACTCCAGGTCTCCGTGAGGTGAAGGCGGTCTTGGCAGATGGTTTGCCAACCAGGCAGCCGCCTCCGTGGTCGGGCAGTGTTTGCACATGGGAAGGAGGCAAATGTCCCCTTGCTGCCTCCTGCTTCTGTGAAATGCTGTCCCAGTTTGGTCAAAGGTGAGGGTGGACTGAAGGACGCGTCGTATTAAAGGAACGGGATCTGGGCACGTTTTTATATAAATGTCGGCTGTATGTTTTGAGATGTGTGCTGTAGGGCTGGGAGAGGGTGGGAAAGAGGTTTCATGTCTCCCTTTGCCTGTTGTGTTGTCTGGGCAGCTGCTTGATATTTAAGATGTTCCGATTTTCAGCTCAATTTTCCTTTTGAAGGGCACTTGAGCTAGCAAGATCTGACATTTACTTCGGCATTGGCATTTATCATATGATTAGAGACTTACATCAGCAGGATGGGATAAAATTCAACATGTATTTCATGATGTCTTCATCACCCTTTAGTCTATGCAGGGTCAGCCAAAGGCCACTTTTGGAAGCAACTGGGAGCAAACTCACCGATTTTTCCAAGCCAGCAATTCTGTGAAGACGGCAGGAGTTCCTCAGTCAGAACCAAGAGCGGCTGGCAGCCTTGGAAAAAACAGGGTTGTGACAAACTCTGTTATATAACTGCAGTGTGAAAACACTTTTGGGTGTGAAACTTTCCGCAAGATTAATTGTGGCTTGGAGATAAGGCACAGAATCTCAGGCTGACATTTGGATTTAAAAGGGCTTTTGGCAGCTTGGATCAAAGGAGGCTTTCTCGAGGTTTAGGCCACCACTGCCTGCTTATCTGTAGGGCTGAACTCGAGAAGGCCTTAATGTGTTGCAGCTTCCGACGGGGCATGCAAGTGAGTGCAGCTTCTCTGCAACCTGATTGCCCAAATGGGCCATCCATGGACCCACCATCCCATCCCAGGATGTTCCTGGCCCACAGGACCATCAGCGTGGCCCCACCATCCCAAGATGTGAATTCCAGCCACTTTTCAGGAGCTCTTGCTCTTTGGGGTCTCATTTCACCTTAAGGGAACAAGAGTTTGCCCTTCCTCCATGGAGCTTCCTGCTTATTAAAGAACAACAAAGCACACAAGATTTCAAGATGTACCTCCATCCCTGCCTCTTCCTTTCTTTCATTAGCGACACCACCTGCCTGACATTTCATGGGAATGATGGCCTGTTTACTTTATGCAAATAAGGCCTAAATTATGCATGGGCAATGATGAATTTGCACATCCATCTCCTGGCTTGGCATAAACCCATCTAGGATTAGCTTCATTGTGGCAGGAGCACGAAGCTCATGGGTGGGGGAGGAAAGAGATGCTCAGTGGGAAAGGGTGAGCTCTGCCCTGGGGGCAAGTCCGCCCACCGGAGACCCCCTGATGGGGGCAAATGTTGAGTGAATGGATTCTTAATTCTTTCTTTTTGCTGCTGGAACATTGTGCCTGCCGTATTACGAAATGCCTGAGAGAAACAATGAGACGCTGGTTCTCGCCAGTGAAAAAAGAGGAACTCTGCACTGGGGACACACTCTGGTTCTACTCTCAGGGGAGGCATCGTTTCTGGTGTGGGGAGCTAGAAGCAGAGGAGCCTTGGAGGAAAATGGAAATAAGCCAAGGATGGATCTCAGATTTTGATCATCTTCAGGCTCCAATGAAAATTAGAGTAAGCCACAGACATTACCCAAGCCATAGTGGCCTCTTCGAAGTTCTACAAATGCCACAGATGAAACTCAAGGTGCTATGCCAAAAACTGAAGTGCCACTTGACAGTTGAGACAAGGGATGAACCTACCAGTCCTGGAGGCTCCTGTTAAGAGGAGAAGATGAGTCTTCTGGATGAGTCAGTTGATAATAAAAACCCATCCAAAAATTAGGGTGATGGTGTAGCTGTGAGATTTGCAACCACATTTGGTCTCCCATCTCCCTCTTGAGGCTGACTTTGAACTGCAGACTAGCCTGGTCATTTTTTTAGACTTTCTTGCTTCTCTTTCGCTCTCCTGTTTTATCACACTTCTCCTGGTGAAGAGTTGGGAGCCTGCCTGCCTGCTGCTTCTTTATTCCTACTGAAGATGTTACTGACCTACAGAGGTTGGATTTGCTTTTGTTTCCTTCAACCACTAAGGCAAAGAAAGTCTTCCTGAAAGGAAAGGCGCTGAGAGGAGACTGGAGATGGAAGGAAGGAAGGAAGGTCCCTATAGGCAGAGACTAGAGTGAAATGATCCACCTAATTTCCTAGACAGAAAACTGAGGCTCTTGGTGCTTTGTCTGCCCAAAACTGCCCAGAATGCTCAAAGCATCCCACAAAGCATGAGTTCTGCCCTCCTCTGTGTCGTCCCTGCCTTGTTTTTCTCAAGTCAAGAGATAAGAAGCTGCAAGGAAGCGAGAGATAAATAGAGGCATAGGGAGAACAAAAGCCATAAGCCCTCCGCAGTGACCAGGACAGCTATTAACTAGAAGTACTTTTCCACAGCAGCTGAAGAATGTGGGTGGCTTCTATTAAGTTTAATTATGCACTTGCTGTGTGTGGTGGGCAAAAACTTCTGGGGGCTGGAAAGAGAGGGAGAAGGGTATTTTTTAATTACAATCTGCACGGAGAAAGATGAGATTCTTCAGACAAGGGTCAAGTTCTCGTTCTCCACTCCTGCGAAGCCTCTTAAGACGTTTTGTCTCTGTCCCAGCAGAGCCGCCCGCTGTCTCTGCTTCTGCACTGGGGAGGGTGGGCAGTTGTCAAGGTTGCAATGCTCAGGAGAGTTCCTGAGAGACGAGGGGCAAGCCAGAGGCTGCACGGCTGCTCAGGAATTGGCCAGTCCTTACTGCTGAATTAATTGGTGACGTGTTCAACCCTGTTCAGATTCACCCGCCGAGATTTGCTGACAGGACACCAGGCCTGCACCCTTGTGTGTTGAAAGGGACAGGGAAATGGTACCCAAACCATTGTTAAAAAGATACACGGAGCAGATGCACCCTCTCTACAACTTCCAGTCCAGTCCCTGTTATTCTGACATGATTTTAATGCTACCTCTCCTCCTTGGAAGGATCTTACGCCTGAGCTCTAATTTCAACCTCACTCTAGCTCCACGAGGCCGGTTAGATGAAGAGAGGGGCCCTGTTCACCTGCCACCTTTTGTTGGATCAGAGGACTAAATGTCTCCAGGAGGAGGTTACCTTTAGCTAAGAAGAGTTCAGGGGCTTTGCCTAAGCTAACTCACCTGTTGAAAACGTTGGCCAGGTATGCACCGAAACATTCCACATGAGTTTTGTGACTGGCTGCGGAGCCGGACCAGGTTCTTCTGGACTCTTCACCCCTGTTTGTTTGCTGGTGGGCCGGTGGGCTCCCCTTGCTTGAGAGCCAAAAGGGGGTCTCCAGTTTTGTCCCAAGGCTTGGGATTCAGGCGGACAACCTTGTGTTTTTCTTCAAGCCCTACAGATTCCCAACATGTACAAAAGATCAACTTCTCCTCTGAACTGTGGCAGACTGAAAGCCAGAAAGACGTTTTCTGTCATACGTTGAAAGGAGCTCATCTTTCATTCTTCCCTTGGGCTGTACAGTTTTTGATCTGTGCCCAAATTGGTTAACAGAGACATTTCATGCATCATAAGGACGAACCAGAACAAATCAGAAACCTGGTAATGAACAAGAGGAGCTTGCTAATTGCCCGAGTTTCGCGTGGCCACATCCCCAGGTGTCTCCTGCAGTAGAGGCACCTGTGATACCCAGATGCTACATGGGAGAAATGGACAGAAGGGCAGTTGGCACAGAAGCCCACCAGATTCTGTCCGCTCAACGTTCAAAGGTCGCTAGGAAAGATATTCTGCAATTAAAGGGAGTGGGGGATTTGGAGAGACAGGAGAGTCTCACAAAAATCGAGTTGGCTTACAACACACATGAAAAGGCACAGAGTGTTGATTACATGGTCACAACCACCAGCTTTACTTCTCTGACCCCCCAGCTCTGCCCTGATGTCTCTGCAAGGGTCTGCCCCAGGAGGGAAGGCACGGACTGCAGTTATGGAGAAGTGGAGCCCCTATCTCAATTAAGGGGAAAAGCCAATCTAATTGAGGATGATGGTAGTTTTTGGTAAAAGAAAGTTACTTAATGTTCATAACTTTGCCCATTAAGGAGCCAGAAAAGACCAACAACTTTATCCCACAGTATTAGAACACAAATTTATCCATGTTGTATCTGTCCTGAGCATCTTCCTTATCTTCTTTGCAATCTCAACTTTAATTTCAACTCAGTGGGCTGGCAGCTAAAATTTCATTTGCTGGGTTGACCCTGACTTCTTTGTGGGACGTTGAAGTCGCCGTCATTTTCTCACTTAGGAAAGGCTCTGATCCACTTTGGCGCAGGCGTTAAAAGCATAAAGCTACATGGTGTGTGTGTGTGTGTCCTATCAACCGGTGACCATTTCTGCATTTTTGTTCCATTTGCCTTCCACACAGATTGCAGTAGCCCTTTCCCACCGAGGCCAGCAGTGCAAATTGAATTTGTCAGGCTGTGTTCATCAGATTATGGGGAATGGAAGCACACACTAATATACAGGCTGTGGTAAAGTGGATGTTTGCAAACCCGGCATTATTAAATGATTTATTTTCTATTGTTAGGAATAGAGCAGTGTTTATATTTTAAGAAGGGTGAGAGCCAACCAATTGGGACTTGAACAAGCTGTGTGGTTTTATAAAAATGGGAAAGATGAAGATAAGTGAAAGCCTCTAAACCAGGTTTTCTCAACCTCAGCAAACTTAAGAAGGGAGGACTTCAATTCCCAGAATTCCCCAGCCAGCATGCCAACCCCCCTAAGCATGCTCACTTGATGCTTTAGTTTCTATTTTATGCTGTAAACCAGGGTTCTCAAACTTAGCAACTTTAAGACTTGTAAACTTCAACTCCCAGAATTCTCCAGCCAGGTGGCTGGGGAATTCTGGGAGTTGAAGTCCATAAGTCTTCAAGTTGCTAAGTTTGGAGATCCTTGCTCTAAACTACTCTACCAAGGAAGATGTGTTGATGAGGAAAAGAATCCTGACTGTTGGTAGTATCAATGCCTTCATTTTTTGGAGTCCATTGTGCCAAAAATGACCAAAAGACATGAAACGTGTTGGCTTGGAAGGGGGCAGGGTGTGGAAAACAGCTGGTGCAGTGACCCACTGCCCTATGCTGTGAATGATGGTCCCCTTGATTGGTCTTTAAAGGGTCATTTGCATGAGCCTCTCCTACAGTTTCTTTTCCCAAGGCACCAATCATTTATCTCCACCCCACCCCATTGTAAACGCTGTGACCTCCCCCCCCCTCTATCTCTCTTCCCCCCCCTTCCCTATGTGGGAAGTCACCAAGGCCATCCAAATACTGTACCTATTTTGGGGCCAAGATAAACTCGGTAAAGTAAAGTATATTGATTTAGTTATTCATTTAATTGATGTGTACAGCCACCCATCTTGCAATCAACAATGATAGGATCAACAAGAACTAATAGTCATCATAAAAACTTGAGAAAACAATAGCTAAATGGACAAACTAACTGAAGCCACACAATCACAGGCGTGGCTTGGTGTTGGCCTTATGAGGTAGTCCAGATAAGAAACACACCCCAAAGTACTAACACTATTGTAAAGTTTATGAACTGAATCTTGCAAGTCTGAAAGTCCATCTCTCCCCGGCTCACCTTTACAGTCTAGGTAGGAAAGCAGGCAGGAATGGGGCTGCCATAAAGAAGAGGGTCTCCTGCTTGAGCAGAGGGTTGGACTAAAAGACCTCCAAGGTCCCTTCCAGCTCTATTCTGACACACATCTCTACAAACCTGGGTTTGTTACCTGTCATGTGTGAATGGCCTGTTTTCCAGAATCAGAGCAAGGAGCAACTGTCCAGGGCAAGGACAGTCAGTCTTTTGATGCACAGCTGAAAGAAGGAAAAACAGGAGGAGACATAGCGACACCCAACTTCAAAAGAGAGCACAGGGGCTGAACAAATTTCTCACTTAGCCCAAGGTCCCCACTGTGATGTCTCAGAGTGCCACAAATGATTTCCTTTTGGTGTCTTCCTTCAGTGCCTTTGTGGATTTGCAAGCCGTTTGAATTTTTCAGCTTGTCACATTTTGATCTAAGACATCATTGATTGAACTGTTGAGATATTTTTGATCTTTTGCATTCTGGGATGCTGCCGCGTTAGGTGTGGGTTGATTTTCCAGGTGTGCTGACCCAGTTCCTGTTGTGGGGTAAGAACTATTGTTCCAGTCAGAGATCTGAACAGAACAAGACTGGATTCAAACCAAACCAAACGAAACCAGAATCAAAATGCAATTACCGAAAGAGCGAAGGGCTTTGCTGGTATTCTACGGTGTACTAGAAAATACTATTGTGTTTTCTTTGTGGTCCTTTCTGCACGCAAGCAGTGCAAATTCTTTGGACTTGAAAAAGATAAATCAAGTCAACATTTGGCTGTGCTTGCCATGCAAATAACAAGGTTGCAATGTAAACACGTTGAAGCAAAGCACTGTTATTTCTGCAAACGTTGCTAAAGCAGGCCATTATTTTGAGGTTCTGATGTGGCCTGAAGCTTCTTGATCGCTTGTCAGTTGGAATATGCTAAAAGAGAGCTGTTATTGGTTTGATCAAGTATCGTCCTTAACCCCCCCTTCCCCCTTCACTAGGAAGAGCTGGATTCTAGGAAGCCATCACTTCTCCTGGCTAGCCTGATTTCTCTACGTCTACCCTGCAGTTGTATTTCTGTTCCTTCCTTCGTGAAAGCCAACTTCTTTTTAAAAGGCAAAAGTTGGGGCTGGGCACAGAGACCACTTAATGCTTTTAATAAGTGGTTGCCAGCTTCTGTTGTCACATAAATAAATCACTCTTTTGTTCTTGCCTTCAAGGTGATTTGAAGGAGAGCAGTTTTATTGATTTCTTTCCCCCCTAACATTTGCAAAGCTTTCACCTTTAAGACTGCTTTGAACAATGCATCACTCACTCCACATGTTTTATTTTAACCATCTTATGACCAATCTGAATGAAAGGCCCACAACAGTTTCGGGAGGACAGGAGTTAAGGTATTATTGTATTTGTTTGGCCATTAGGCGTTTGATTCATGAGATCAGTACAAATGGATAAAGTTAATTTGGAATGTTGTTAAATAAAGAATTCTCCCACCATAGAACCACGACGGAATGATCTAGCAGGGAACAATCTGATTCTCCTTTTGCAAAAATGTTCTGACTTTTGCTTATCTACTTTTAAGACAAAACTGTAGCTTTTCTGTCTTTTTTGTTCAGCAAAACATCACTGCTCCCATCCTGAGCTGTTTCAGCAAGAGAATTATATTCTCCCTCAGGTTTCTTTGCACTTGGAAATCACCCAGCCTCCCAGCGGTGTGATCATTCAGGTTCCAGGTTCTGTCCTGGGGTGGTACGTGCACTGAAAGACCGAATGGCTCCCTTTGTAGCTCAGCTGATTCTGGATGGTGGGATGGGTGGCATCCGTAGCAGATGGGCCACACAGGGAGGGCATTGCACATTGCATTGGCTCAAATTTGGGACCATGTCCTGAGAAGCGAGAGGAGCTGGGGATAAAAGCTAAATTGTAACTCTGGAGGAACAAATCAACTGCTGCTCAATGCAGTCACTTGGGAAGCTTTCCAAGGACAAAACACCCCCAGGTCTAAAACGGTGTACAAGCAGAGCGAGAAGGCCTTCCTTTTGCACGGTTCGTCTGTGCCCACTGGAAAACTTTGTGCTGGTTTAGGCTATGTCCTGCAACATGTTTTACACGGAGAACGTGCCCTGGGCGTAGTTGTGCACCATGCCTGGCATTCTGAAAAGTTAAGGGCATTTGAAGGCAGCAACAGCCAAGCATCCAAGGACCTCATTAGGAGATCTGACTAGCAATGAGGAGGATCAGAGTGGAGCTTTGGACAGGCAGCTGATCTTCATTGCAGGTCTGAGTTCCAGGCATCAACTGGGAGGACCCTGCTGCTAGCTGGAGGGCCAGATGCTGAGTGATCCAAATCTGAGCTGCTTTTGCTCCCTAGAACAAAAAGGAATATTTTTAGAACACGGAAGAGGAATGATAAATAAACAAATGAACAAATCAATCAATAAATGGACCCCGTCTCCCTCTCCAAGCTCTGCTACTTTTACTTGATCAATGCAAAATGAAGAGTGTGCCAGCAAGGAGGCTGGAAGAGCTGTGAGGATCTTAAGCAAACCCGCTGCCAAGCTGCACTCTCACTGGGATACTGAAACAATGGCTGGCTTTACAAAATTTATCTAACCGGGTTACTGAATGAACCCGTTTCCTGGGTTTCCCCAATGCTGAAAGTATGAACAGTTCAGGTGGGCTCAGATCTCGGGTGCTAAAGCAACAAGATGCACAGCCCAGCCCAGGTGAAAAATGGCCGGCTTTCGCATATCCGGTGAGTTCCATATCAGAAATTTTACATACCTGGTTAAGTCACTGACATGAACCCAAAGCAATTCTGGGTGGCTTACCCTATGATTAAATTCTAAACTTTGGAGTTCTTATAGCATTAAAATTAAGAACCGGATTAAACACCAACATCCAGCAGAATAAAGCAGGTGCACAGCCCCTTTTGGTGCACCCCTTTCAGTCCAAAACCGAAGCTCTCCGTCTCCTCCAAGAACCAGTTGGGGTTCCCTCCCTGGCTCCCCTTCCATAAGTGGTGAGCCTGGGGCTGTGGTGCTCCTTTGTGGGTCTGCAGGATGGAAACTGGGAAGAAAGGTCAGCTGGGGTTGAGATGTTGGTCCGTTCCTGGTCCCATACAGTGGAGAACTTAGCTACAGTGGCAGCCACCATCACCACCACCCTGGGGCTGTCTCTTCCCCTCCTCTCCTGGGTCTTCCCACCCCAAGAGATGCTTTTGGTGTCTTTCCTGACATTTGAGAGGGTGAGAACTCGCCTTGGTTAATTACAAAGGTTTAGGTTTAGTTAGTTCCTATGGTTACAGGCTAAGAAACCGTAAAAACAGATTCTCCAAACCCGGTGCCCAGTTGCATGCTCTGGAATTCATGAATGTTAATAACTCATTTACTTATAACACTAATAATTAATTGGGCTGCGACCGGCCCCTGCCAAACCTTGCAAAGAATGAGGGCATGGCGAGGTCACTGCTGTGTCGCACTCTCTGTTAACAGCCCTAATGGGGCGATGATAGATCCCGGATATCAATTAGCACAGTCCCAATTACCCATTTAGTTATCCACTGTTGTCAGTTGTCATCTGCGCAGCGCAGCCGGCCAGCCTGCTGGTTCTGTGTGTTCCTCTTCCATTAAAGCCACAGGCCTCTAACAACCGAACCATTTTGGAGTCCTGAGACTTTGCTGGGAAGAAAAGCATCGCAGCATCGGCAGCGATCCTGAGGGAGCCTCTCTAAATTAGGAAAACAGTTGTTTTATAGCTGAATGTTATGTGCAGTTTAATAAGAAGGAATACAATTGGTACTGACTTTTAATTCATCCCTTCTTCCAACAGAGAGAAGTTATCCAAGGGAAATTGTCCACCGAGCTGGTAAAATGCTTTGTAGCTAAAGAAAATGTCCACCTAGCTCAGATATCAAATGTCAAGGCTCAGGAGCAGAGAATCCTGGGGCTGGAAGGGACCACGGAGGAGTCCTTGTGCCATCCCAGATAAATGGCTGCCCAATCTCTTCTTGAAAACCTCCAGTGATGGAGCACCCACAACCTTCAGGAGGCAAGCTATTCTACTGATGAATTGTTCTCATTGTCAGGAAATTCCTCCTTAGTTCCAAGTTGGATCCCTCTTTAATGAACTTCCACCCATTGCTTCTTGTCCTGTCCTCAGGTGCTATGGAGAATAAGTCAACCCTCTTTTCTGTGACAGCCCATCAAGTACTGGAAGACAGTTATCAGGTCTCCCCTAATCCTTCTCTTTGACAGACCAGACATACCTAGTTCCCTTAACCGTTCATCATATGGTTTAGCCTCCAGGCCCCTGATCATCTTGGTTGCTCTTCTCTGTATTCTTTGACACATGCCAAAAAAAGTGAGCAGGGCCACCGTGATGGTGAAGTCGCAACCACACCTTGACTTTTGGGGTCCTCCCCCCCTTTGTTGGACCTCTCCAGTGAGATCATCCTTGTTCCATAACGGAGAAGCCTTGTAAATACGGCTGGCTTCGTGTTCCCAGCGCAGCTCCCACTGTTCTCTGCCAGTAATTAAGAACGCTAATTCTCATGATGCTAATTTCTGTCAGATGCTTATGAAAAATGCATTTCTTTCTCCCCAGGAGCTGACAGCAAGCAAGAACTTATCTGGGTGACAAGGCATTAAAAGGAAGGAAAGCAGGACTGGTTACCATGGTTTTGCCCCCGCAGTCTTAAGCCTGCTAGATGAAATCATGCTCCCTTTGTGAAAGAAAAAGCAAAGGATGAAAGAGAGCCCAACAACAACATGTCTGCCCCCGTGTGTGAGAAAGACTGTCTTCTGCAAACGTCCTCCGTGGTCTTGCATGGGATCACAAGAGAGCTTCACACACACACACACACACACACACACACGCACGACTCCTTAATTATCCACAGGGTGAGCCAGAGTGATCGATCCAGGTTGAGCCATCTTGCATCCCATCCCAAAACAGCCTTAAAAGGACAAGGGCCCATTTTGGGTTCATTGTGGATACTCTATTGCCATGGCAACCTTATCCTTTATCAAAATCTGTGACTTCAGATTTTGATTTGAGGCCAAGAGTGCAAAATGTGGAATGAAAGGAAGAGAAAGACGAACGGGCGTTGATGCTTATCGACTGACAGTTATATAAAATGCTTCTATCCTGCCCTAAAGGGTGTCAGGGGAGAACTTAGCCATGAAGAAAAGTCCCCAAAATGTGAGGGGAATCTTTTTTAAAAAAATGTTTTCTGATTGAAACCATTCACAAGGTTTCAGATTTAGGCTGCAAAGGTCTGGAACGCCTCTGGATAGAGACGAAGCATTTTCTCTGCTGGTCACTGGATGCGAGAGCCCCCCCCCCATGGGTCAACTGAAGGCTGGCCCCTGGCTTTGGGTGTCGGTGCCCCAGTTAATAGAGTAAGTGGCGTGTGTTGCCCTAATGCTTTGCCAAGACGTTGAAATCTGAGCCTTGACAAATGCTCCTGCCTTTGGGGTTTTTTTGTTTTTTTTTTTTTTAAAAAAAAGGATATGAGAGTTTGTATTTTTACACTTTGGTGAACAATTTATAGATGATCCGATATGCTGTTAAATATTGGGCTTTGGAAAATGAAGATAGACCAGAATCGAGTGGAGAAAGGAAACATAAGCAAGAAATATTTCAGAGAAGTTGAAAACTGAACCTTCCCCTTCCTTCTGAAATGCATTCAAAGAACAGAGTTTCAAAGAAATTCTCCTGAGCAAAGCACGGTGCTAGCGCATAGCAGGAATGGTTAAAAAACCCTGACTCTTTCAAAATGCAAGCTTGAAAACACAACAAGCCATTTAATATCTGCTGCTCTTTCATGGATGCCGTCCCTCTTCTCCTCCTCTCCCTTGCTTTGATGCGGAAGATCACAAGACGTTGTGGCAGACATCACCCTTTAATGCCGCTGTGCTGACCCCATTGCTGGCGGCTGCCCAGAGATCTCGCAGGGGGTCCCTTTTACCAATTAATCCCCATTTGAAGGAGCTTCAGGGGTGAGGAAGCAGAGCCAAGAGGGGACTGAACTGGAAATGAACCCCGACAGTGCAGGAGGAGAGAGAGGCCTCTCCAACCAGGCCGTGTTGCATGCAAATAAATCCATTTTCCTTCACTTCGGCTGCGCATTAACGTACTACCAATAGCTCAGAGCAAGTGGCCCTTTCCAGCAGGGAGAGCTGAGCCATGGGAAGTGAGGAGGGGGTGTTCAGCGCAGACCGGAATGGCAACTAGGAGCTCAGACTCTCCAAGTTGTCTTTCTACCAAAGGTGCTTTTTCCAAAAGGCAACTGGACTTTCTTGGGGTTTTCTCTTGGAAAATCCTTTGTTTCTCATCCAAGAAGCTTCTTCAGTTCTGAAGAACTGAATTCTTGAATGAGAAATGACATTTAAAAAGAAAAAAGAAATAAGAAAGTGCAGTTGCCACTTGGGAAAAAGCACCTTTGGGACAACCATGACCTGGATTATTGAGAATCTCCAGTGATGTTGCTTTACTACCCCCTCCCCAACTCTCTCCTTGCCGGACAGGGCAACCAGCCTGTCCATGCAACCATGAAAAACAAGGCTCTTCCCCTCTCTATTATGGAGACGTTCTCCTTGGAAATTCTTCATTGTGCCCTCACTGCATTTCCCAAATGGAAGTCACCTCTAAGCCAGAAAATCTTGGGCTGCGCAGGATTGAAGGCTCTTTTCATCAAAACATGCCCTCCTGGTTAGATGCCTAGCAAGTCAAGGGAAAAAAAACCCCTGTAATTGTCTTAATTCTGAAAAAAAAAAAAAAAAAGTCAAGTCATGGCTGAGTGATTTGGGTTAGGCTGGAGAGCTTCTCATCTGTGGGGAAGGTCATCCAAGGACAAGGGGCACAGCACTGTCAGGATGCAATGATGCGAAGTTGTAGATCTCCACCCCCAGCCGGGCATGTGATGCTGTGGTGGTGCTGGCTGAGTCTGAATGGGGAGAGCCCCCAAATTCCTTGATTGGAGCCCACAAGGGAGCGAGAGATGGAGAAACAAATAAGTCCAATCAATTAGCTCCAAATTCAGCTGAAAAAAATCCATTTTCTTAGACCCTGAAATTACTTTAGAGATGGGAATGGAAATGAACTCATTACAACGGATGATAACACTAATAAACTCCCACAGCTGGAAACTCAGCCACAAAGGGCCAAAGGGCTGCACTGCTTTCTCTGCCCCCCCCCATTCTAGTATGGAGCAGAGCCTGAACTTCAGGAGAAATTTGGGGTGCCCAAAGGGGGGAGCCTGGAGAAAGGGGCATCACATGGAGTCCATCAATGCATTTATGCAGCCTCCTGCACAGCGGGAATTGCAAAACTTTTCAGAAACCTGATACTGAGCAGCAATTAATTATACTTTGGTCCTCCGGCTTATAAATAAAGCACTAGGAAAAGGAAGTTGAGAGATGTTGTAATTGCTGTCACCCTGACATTGTGAGAAAGGACCAGAACTTCTGAAGGCCAGGTAGTGGTGGTGCAGTGGACAGATTAGCTATGCACATGGGCAAAGCCAGAATAACAGAATAACTGAGATGAAAGGGACCTTGGAGCTCTTCTAGTCTGACCTCCTGCTCCAGCAGGAGACCTGTAGCATCACTGCAAGTGAAGCCCTCCGGAAAATCATATTTCGGATTTTACGTCCATGAGGTGCGATGAATCCAGCCTTTTCTCAGCATTGGGTGGCGTTTCTGTTATTTTTGTATTGTTTTTCTCTCCTTCCCAGCTCAGAGCCACCGAGAAAGAGTGAAGCTCACAGAGGAAGGGAACAGAGTCCAACGGGGACGTTTCATCTTTTGAAGGACCCGGGAGCTGTGAGCCCGGCAACTGTGTGCAAGGAAATGGGCTTTAATAATTAATTCCATTGAAAGCATAGAGATTAAAAATTTAAATCCAACTAAACGGGAAATTAGAAGCACAAGCCTGCTTCTCTTTGCAGTCCTCTAACTGGTTACTTAGGATACAAACTGGTTTCCACCAAGAGCACAGAAATAGGGAGACGGGTATATAAACTCATTTGTGTCATTCATTAAGTTCCTTTTTTCCATATATTAATTTATTAAGATTTTAATCAAGAAAGATCCCAGGCTCTTTTTTCTGAGGAGAACCAAAAATGCAAAGGATTCATGGCCGGGCTTGCACAGAGTGGATTTGGCTGCGAAAGCTTCTTGCTCATGATGGCTCTGCTAACAATCCTATTTCTGTTTCATTTTTTAAAAAATGTTTTGTGCCTGGAAATTCTTTTGAGTATATGCCAGTGTAAAAAACAACAACTTGTATACAAATGTGGGTTCTGAAAGAAAGACAGGGCATGAATTAGAAAAAAGAAAGAAAAAAAAGAAAAGAAAAGAGGGAAGGGAAGGGAAGGGAAGGGAAGGGGAAAGATGCCCAGACACACATATCTGCACACAGGGAGGGAGAATGCATAAATATCCCAATGCTTCTTATGCAAATGAAACAAGCTGGATCCCCATTCTGGACAAGAGGACACAGCATCCTTGTTCCCG
This sequence comes from Protobothrops mucrosquamatus, assembly GCF_001527695.2. Lineage (NCBI taxonomy): Eukaryota > Metazoa > Chordata > Lepidosauria > Squamata > Viperidae > Protobothrops > Protobothrops mucrosquamatus. The sequence continues at coordinate 977,409 of NW_015386391.1, read as the reverse complement.
TCTCTCTCTCTCCTAGGACATCCATGGGCACCTTCAAAAGGCAACCTGGGCATTAACCTGGAGGCATCTGGACAGGCAATTTGTTTTGAATGCTGATCAGGAGATGCTGGCTGCCTAAAGCTTAGGAAAGGTGGCTCCCTCCAAAGGGGTGCTTGGCCCCTCCACCCCAATTAGCAAAGGGGGGCGATTCCTCCTCCTCCTCCTCCTCCTCCTCCCTTTCGTTCCATTCTCCACTGCCTGAGTCTTGCCAGGGGGAAAAGTCAGATGCTGTTGTGGGGAAGTACTTAAGAGTGGCAGAAAGCTGCTAATTGAAACGATCACAGGGCTGTTAAAACAATCAAGCTAAAGTTTTAATGCAAGTCAATTTCCATTGCCAGGAGCACCATTTACATGGAGAACCCCATTAATTTTTTAGAGACTCGCCAGTAATGATTAATTGGGGAAGAGGCGGGAAGATCTACTATCTTCAACATTTTCTGCTCATCTTCTGGTCCATTTGGGTCTGTATTTTCTCAAGCAGAGCTGGCTACTTAAAGCCAGTTTCCCCTCCTCCTCCTCCTCTCCAATCCACTTTTTCTTCATCTTCATTTTTAGCAGCTACTTCTTGATGCTCGGCTTGTGCCTCTGCAGTTCGCTGCCTCCCATTAAAGTTTTTTCCTCGTTCTGAAAAGCAGCCATTTCTCCCAAGCCCGGTGCGGTTTCTCAGAGGCCCCTTTAAAGCAACTCATCTGCAACCAGAACTGTCAGTGTTGAAATTGGTGGCACCACTTTCTGCCCACGGATGGAGCAAGATGCTGCAGCAGGACCGCTGGAGGGGGAGGGATTGGCAGGGGCTTCTTCTGCTAAATTGGATCTGGAAAGGATCTCTGCTGCAACGGCAGCCTCTCTTTGTAAGCAGTGGGTCTCTGCACAACACCCCTTGCTCCCTGGGCCTCTTCTAGTATAGTGGCAGGACCTGGAGACAGCAGAAAAGAAGAGAAAGAACTGGAAAAGATCACAAAATACAAAGACCTGCAAATAGAGGTAGAACAACTGTGGCAAAAGAAAGCAAAGGTAGCAGCAACAGGAATAGGCGCCTTGGGTGCAATCCCAAAACATCTGGAGCACCACTTGAATATCATTGGCATTGACAAAATCACCACCAGTCAGTTGCAAAAGGCACCTTTACTTGGAACAGCTGATGTCCTGTGACGATATACACCATCGAACAGAAGCATCTGCCCATCCCAGGTCCTTGGGAAGAACTCGACGGGTGGACAAAATTACCTGTGGAGATTCTCAGCCATCTGGGTCCCGGTTGTCCCAAAGGTGCTTTTTCAAAAGGCAACTGGACTTTCTTGGTTTTTTTTCCTTGAAGACATTTCACTTCTCATTTGGACAAAAATGCCAAATCCAGCCTGAATAGCTAACTATCTGATGAACCACAATAAACTGTACATTGCCTGACTGACAGCAAGCCTGGCAGATAGTTGGTTTGCAAAGCGAAAAACGCAGAACGAGGTAACAATAAAAGGCTATAAGAATAAAGACAAAGGAGTAAACTGCGCACAGGTAATCTTTGTGCGAGTGACTCCTGCACAAGTACACCCCCACCCCAGTTTAATTGGGATGATTTGTTCTTCCTGCTTTCTTGTTTGAGTTCAACAATGATAGCAAAAGATATTCTGTACATTTTAAAAATCTTTACTGGTTATGAACCGTTATTTTTTTTTAATGAACAAGCAGTTAAGCATTGAACGACAGCTGCAATTTTGGCTCTCAGTGTCATCACAACATCATTATGTTGTTGCTAGGAATTCTAGTTTGTGTGTCTGAGAGAGAGGGAGTCTGTGTGGTTAATCTCCCTCCCACCAAAATATGCATGCAAATAAACAATTCATTTATAGAGCAACATTAAATTAAATAGCCTGGCTAATGAGTGAACACCGATTATCACCCCTGCATAATATTCTCACTTAGATACACCACTTTGCGAACCGAAGGTGGAAAACGGAATGTCACGCCCACTTTACTCCTGTCATAACCTCCTCGTCTTTCCACAACGCTTGGCCTCAGTTGAGGAAACAGGGTGAAATTCACTCAGTGTCGCTAGGCAGCTCATCCTCTGTTTCCCCACAGATGCCCCCCTTTGCAGAGGGGTCTGTCTGACAAGGGGCACCTGGTGATAAATGTGGCGGTGCCTTCTCGGCTCTTACTCTTCCGCGGTGTCTTCTTGGCTGTGAAGGCCCCTGTGCCTCATCTTCTTCAGATTAAACTTACTCCCTTTTTAAAGGATCTGCAACGTCCCTTTAAATATCGTCCCACCAGCCCGAGTCCTCCTCCTATTTCTCAGAGCAGCTTTTTGGATTCCAGTCCTAAGGCTGGATGCTCAGGATCAGAAGGAGCTGAGCCATCTCCGACCTGCCATTGCTGAGCTGCTGCAGAGAAGATGCTGGACTCCATGGACCAGCGAGAGCAATTGCTCTACTTCTCTGCTGATAGGCTTTCCAGGGTATTGTGCCATCACCCCCCCACCCACCCCAAAAAATAAAAGTATGTTGTAAGCCACCCAGAGTATTGGACACAAGATGGATGGCAAATAAATTTCACAATAAATAAAATAAAAATAAGTAAAATGCTGGAGCAGCTGACGCAATTGAACTCCAACTGTTCCAGTGTTCTAGAGGTGCTGCTTCTACATTACAAAAGTCCTCTTCTAATTTCCCATCATCTTATATTAAAACTATGCTGGGGAGGGAAATAAAAACACTCAGATTTGCAATTTATACCCAAGAGTTCTTCTTCTTCTGAGAACTCTCTTGGAACTGGTGACTTTCCACCGAGGGAGGGGCCTTCAGCGCAAGGCTACAATTGGTTCTCCACTTCATAAGCTCCTGGATTTAAAGCATCTGGGTGCCCACCCTTGGAAGCTCTTTTGAGTGAGATGGCCCCCATCTTCTTTGGAAGAAAATATGGGGGAGGGGGCTGCAGCTCAGCCAAGGGACAAAGGCCCTCTACTCAAGGGGGGGGGTAGCTGGGCCAACTGCAACTCTGGCTTTGCTACTCGGTTAGGCTGGGATTTCTGGATTCCTGCATCAGACTAGATATTTACTCCGGAAGAGGTCAAGAGCTTGACTTTGAGACCAGTAAGCAGACATGAAGGAAAGAAATAAAAAGCGGCTGGGTGGCTTGTATCTCAGCGCGGCTGGGCAAATAGGTCCACTGTGGGCTTCTTCCAGGAGGCCCCTCCTTTTGAGCGGGAGTCCTGCTGTTTGCAAAAGTCTTTGTGTAATTTCCCAACATCTTGTATTAAAACTATGCCGGGGAGGGGAAAAAAAAAACATTCTGAGTTGCAATTTACTCCCCAGAGACCTTTTTCTGTGAAATCTCTTGCAATTGGTGATAAGAAAGTAGTATTTGGAAATCCTTGTTTTCATTGAAGTTATTTTTGAGTAGACATCAGAAAAATGTAGCTCAGAGCAAATATTTTAGCATTTATCTACCAGTCCTGTGGGTCTGATCGCTTCTATGTTTAACCACAAATATTTAATCAGCTTGGAAAGCTGCAAAGAGAATTCCAAGAGGTGTAAAGCGATGCATTAACAAGTCACACAAGTCTCCTCCGCCGACACCCAAGGGAACCCTGCACCATAAAGGAGGAGTGTTGCTTCCTGCCTTGGAGAGCATTGGAAGCAGCTGGGAAGAATTGGGGAGATTTCCCCCCCCCTCAAAATTCTGTAGGTTTTATCACCAGTCTGCCTGCACTGAGTCCTGGGGGGGGGGAAACCCATGCTTAAAAACAGCAGAAGCAGACTGTAAATTGGACAGGGACGAGGGGTCTTCCGGAAGTGGAGAAAATGAGACCATTTTCTTTGAACGATTGAAGCAGTTGGCTTGAGAAAAGCCGGGGTGGCAATAACCGGAGAAGGCCCAAGGATTTCAGGACAGTACTTGGAATTCTTTGGCATTTCCAAGAACTATTCACCAGTTCAGTTCAAGGGCAAGACTGTCAAAGGGGCAGGAGTGGGGAGGGAAAACATGGATGTCCCTCGATTGAGGAGGGAAAGACCACCAAATAAAGGAAGGTTCCTTCGGGGCAGAATCAGAATATTGTTAGAGGGAATTTCAGCTCTATCCAAACCGGTTGGGAAGAGGGAAGAAGGCGGCGTTTAAAAGCCCTTCATTTTTAGGAACATAAAGTCCACCTGCCAGAATCAAAATACTTCCCAACTAGTCTAAGATCCCTTGGTCAGTAAAATGCCCCCCCCAAAAAAGACCCAACTAGTCAATCTTTGTAGGAACAAAACTGGTGAAAATGGAGAGGGTTGAGCTGCATATTAATCAATGAAAACGGAAGTGGCAGGAATGGTAGGAGGGTCTAGTGGACAGAGGCCATCCACCTTCAGTATTCTTGGAATATCCTTTGGGGGGAGCCAGATGTGTGCTGAAGCAGACAGACTGTTGCCCCCTTGGCAAATTTTGATAAAATGCAATGCAAGTAATCCTCAGTTAATGACTGTTGAAGTGCTGATAAAAGTGACTTATGACTGGTCCTTGCACTTACGACTGGCACAGCATCCTAGGGGTCACGTTAACGAAATTCAGGCACTTGGGCCACTGGCATGTATAATATGCCCCTCCCCCAGTCTGAATTTTTAGAAACATGCATGGTAAACTGTATATATTTCCTAATTCTGCACTAAGGTTAAAAAACCTCATGCAGAAAACCTAATAAGGTTTATAATGTTAGAGAAACTTTTGGTATGAGGCAGGCATGCAAAACTCCCCACATTTGGAAGGGGGGAAGTTTTTCTGTGTGGTTTTTTTTTGGGGGGGGCAGAATCTGCAAAAGGAAGCCTGGAGAGATTTGCCCTTCCCTTTTTACAAAGGTGATCCATGAAAGATTAGTTGGTTCTCCTTCTGCCTGTAAGTAGGTTAAGTCTTAAGAAATGAGTTCATAAAATTCATTTGCTGCTTTTAATGGGTAGAAAATGATATAATCTTTCACAATCCTTTAATTGGTCCAGAGGGACCTCTAGCTAAGCACCCCACAAGAGCTGAGAACAGCCTTGCTCAACAAAGGAGCTGCTCGCACACACCCACACCCACACGCCTGCCCTCTTTGGAAGAGGCTAACAATAGTTGCCTTGGCTTTCTAGCTTAACGAAATTCCATTTCTAATGAATGCAAACTGCTTGCTAGTTTGGAATCAAACTAATTGAACGCTCGGAAGGGAAAGGTTAGCTTTTTAGACACCCGCTAGTCTGCATTTTAATCCGAGTCCAGGCTGGCCTGACTCAAAGGGGTTGGGGTCTCAGGTCAGCTCTGCTCCGTATCTCAGATTCCAGCCACAGAGAAGCAAAACTCCTGAGAAATCCTCAGGGTGGGCTACAGTCGCTCAGTGAAGTGCTCATTTCACAATACCGTGTTCTACTTTGGGAGAGTCCACAAACTTTTAAAACTTCTGAAGTATCTTGAGGGAAGAAGCCAAATGGGTAAGAACTAACACATCAGTAGAGAAAATTGTGAAGCTGTTGTGTGTCTAAAGCTCCCTTAAACGGATGGTGTAAATGCAGTGCGCTGTGGGAAGGCAACAGAGTGACAGGAAGAGAAAGAAATGAATACCAGAAAGCATCTGTGTAGGACGGTTGAGGACCAGCCGTGGTGTAATTTGGGGATGGCTCCCTCCCAAGAACCAGCCGACAGAGGGCAGCAGCACCCCAGCTTTTGCCTTGGAGAAGGCGTCCCTGCGTCCCTGGCCCTTGCGGGGCTCCCAGCCTTCCCCCCAGGGTTTTGTTCTGTCTCCTGAAGGACACAGCATCGTAGGCCAGGCCTCTAGGTGGGCTGATGGGGACCTTCTAACCACACCATGTCCATTCATGACGTCTTGTGTCATTTCTGTTGCTCACAAAGGCCGCTTCTCCCTTAGCAGTGACAAGCACAGCACAGCTGGCAAGCCTCTTGGGGTCTTCCTCCGGGGGTGACGGAGGGGCGAGAGGTGCAGAACCCTCCTAGAGCCAGGGCTGGGCAAGAATAACCCAGCCTTGGACCAGCTCCTCACTAAGGAAGTGCAAAGAGGCTGCATTCCCTCTGTGCAAATGTCTCCAAGATTCTTTTCGAAGGTCTCAGACCACGGATGCTCCATCCCTCTGAATGCAAAAGGCTTTGGGGGGGAAAGGCAGAAGGTTTCATCGACCTGGCATGACCCCAAGAGAAGCTCCCATGAAGATGCTACAGGTTGAGGGTGCCCTCTAGGGACCAAAACAGTCCCCCAAACTCTCTGCCTTTGGGAACAAGCCCCAGCCTCTCCCTGTCCTGGAATTCTTGCACGTTCTCAGCCACCCAAGCGGCCTCAGCCAAAGCCTGATCTGAACCTGTTAGGTGAGGTCAAGAGCTTGGCTGGAGATTTTGAGGGCTGGAATGGCATTAAATGAGGCGGCCTTGTTTACACACCGAGGGAGGAGGAAGCCACGCTGGGCTTTTACTGAGCCAAATGCTTCCTGAAAGCTGGGTCTTTATTCCAAGGGAGTAGAATATTAGTGAAATGGCATATTTGGAGGGGGGGGGTGTAGACCCTGCCAGTGCAGGTGGCTGTCTAGCTTTCACTTAAATGCTGGCTGCCTCCCGGTGTTAAATGCGAACATTAGCATTTTAATCACTTCCTTGAAAATTAAAAGCTTGTGAATGCTTCCCTACAAAGGTATTTGCTCTTCCTCCCTGCTGGTGTTAGCCACAGCTCTGGAGCCTAATTGCTGAGGCTGCCCCCTCCCATAAAAGGAAGCCTTGAAAATTCCATCTTGCAAGATGGAAAAGGATCCCATGAAAGAGGCTCAACTGAATAAATACAAACTTGCATTTTATTGATTTACAGCAGCAACATATCAATGTCAAAAAAACAAGAAGAAAAAAACTTGCAGTATAAAAAGCTCCCCCCCCCCTGGACAAAAAGCAGCCCCACGGCCACGGGATGGGCCGCCAGGGCAGAGGCCTCCTGGGCCTTTAGTCATCCTCCCTTCCTTCCGTCTCAACTTTGGGACCTGCTGGAGAAATTTAGGAATCCCCATCTGCTCCAAGAAAGGCTGAGAGGCCGGTGAGGTCAAAGGTCTCCCGGGATCTGCCTTGGGGGAGGCCGAGGGGCCGGCCTCTCAGGGCGATTTTTTTAAAGACTCCAGGGGGGGAAAAGCCCCCAGGCGTTTCAGCTTTTTTGCTCGTTCTCATGGAAAAGAGAGGAAGGTATTGGGCACCCCGGGAGAAGGAGACGGGCGATGGGGACAGACAGAAAAGATCCCGCTTGAGAAGATGAAGAAAAAAAGAAACGGCCGAAATGGAAACCAAAATCTGAACAGATTTGTTTATTAGCTGGCCAGCCAGCTCTCTGCACCCAGAACAAGCAGGGCTACCGGCCCAGCGTGGCATGCCGGATGCGAGTTCCGCTTCTAAGTCAAGTTTCTAGTCCTTGTGGCTATGGAAATACACTTGAAAACGAACGAGAAATGTCTACCCTAAATCCGGATGGCTCCTTAGGATGGCCAGCTCTGTGGGGGGAGGGAGATTTTCAGAAATTTCCCTCCAAGGTAGCAAAAAAATAATAAATTACATCCCAAATAAAATCCCAGGAATAAATTATGCAAATAAAATGCCAGGTGCAGCATCTGTCTCTCACACACAGAGATACGTGTGCATACCCGTCCAGAGTGTTGTGTGGCGGTGCTTGCCCCGTTGACACACAGAAAGTCTCCCTGAATTAGGATGGGCTTCACATCCAATGAAGTGTGCAAAGGATTCCAGTCCCAGATACTTTGATGGCTCCGAAGATGCTTACAGGATCGCTGAAGTGTGTTCTTCATCACCACACCCCTGCGAGGGAGGGCACTCCGCCTTGCCAGAGGAGAGTTTAGGGTTTTGTGTTTTGGGGTTGATGGGGCCTGGCGGGGTGGGGGTCCCAACCCCCACCTCCAGAGGGTGGTCCTGAGCTAGAAGGCTGCCCCCCACCACGGCCTGGCCTCCCTCAGCAGCAGAGCCTCCCAGGCGTGGCTCCCTGGCAGACGGTCCAGGTCTTTGGCGTCCATTGCACGGAGTCCCTTCGGCTGCATGGATTTCGCTGGGGGTTCAGTGGGACCCTCAGCCTGCAGCAGCCCCCCCCTTTACTCCAGCTTGCGGATGTAGCCGTCCACGGTGGGGATCTCGACGTCCTCTTTCTTGACTGGATCCACCATGTCCTTGTACCGCTCTCCCCGGTGACACTCCAGGGACGGCCCCCAGGTGGGTTTGGGCTTGCAGCAGGAGACGATGCGCTGGAAGGAGGAGGAGGAGGAGGTGGAATTCAGGGGCTTTGCTTGTCTCCTGGGGGCTCTGGGGTCCTTCTGCCACCCACCACCAGCCTCGCCTTCTCGCCCCCCACCAGCACTCACCTGCCACAGGTTGCCTTTGGACCTGGAGATCTTGTAAATGGCCACTATCGGGATCCAGATGAGGCAGAAAACGATCATGCACCAGCCGACGGCAGATCCCCACTCTGGGTACTCCTTCTTGCCATACGTGGGGGGCGAAAAAGTCATCAGGGACCAAACCAGGATGCCCTGAGAGAAGAGAGAGAGAGAGATGAGAGGTTGAACATGCAGCTTCGGGCAAAGCAAGCCTCTCTTCCAGATGTACTGGACTTCAATCACCATCATGCACAGCCAGCATCTCTTACACAAGATATTCAGATTCTGGTGGTCAAAAACTGAGCCTAAAGGAACCACAATTAACTTCTGGGCCCCTGGGAGGTGGAAGGAGCAGATGACAATCCAGTTTATCAGAGCCTTAACACAAATCCTGCCAAAATTCTGATTTTAACACCTTCCTTCCTTCCTCCCTCCCTCCCTCCCTCCCTCCCTCCCTCAGTGGGTAGCTTATCTTTCTCCAAACTTGGCCAGCAATTATTGGTGTATTTGCTGAACCTCACCAAGTCCAGGATTCTGCCGTTCAAAGAGCAAACACCCCCAGCAAAGAGGCAGCCTACCTGTGGCATGCAGAATTTGGCCCATTGACTTTTTGTTCTCAACCAAAGTTTGCCGAGTGTCAAAGACAAAACATTCTGTGGATGTGTGTTTGTGTTTGTGTGTGTGTGTGTGTGTGAGATCAAGCCAGGTTCCAAGATAGCTGTGAATTTTGTCTTGGAGGAGAGCCACAAAGGAGAGCTCCACCCTTTTAGGGGAAGGAACTTCACAGAAGGATTGGTCACAGTGGGCAGAGACGGTTCGCTCCCAGCCTCTGTTCCTTCCATCTTGCAAACTTTGGTTTTCTTCCAGGCTTGCTGGTCGTGGCTGGTTTTCTTTTGCTTAGAAAATGATTGGCATTCATAGAATGATGTACTTAGGAGGAACAGGAGCTGCTGTTTTTGGAAGGCGTGTAATTTTAGGCAAATAATGGCCCTCCCAACCAAGACGCGTCTCCATGGGGCATTCTTTGGGCTCCCCAAGGCTTTCTCCCTCCAAGCCCTTGAGGTCTCTGGGCTACTTACCACCAAGAGGCAAGGGGTGATGAAAAACCAGCAGGCTCTCCACCACAGCCAGAAGAGGAAGCTTTTCTTCCCAATCATCATCTCGATGTCTTCAATGAACCGGTTTCCCCCTGGACAGAACAGCCACATGGGTGGGGGAGTTAGTGCTGAGTTTTGGCAACGGGGCGACACCCCCCCCCCAGAGTTATACCCTGCACGGATTAGCTCATTTTGCCTGACACCTGGCCAAAAATGAGTTGTGTCTCTTTAACAGTGGGGTCTGGGCTCAAATATACCCTATGCGGACTGGCAAAACCCATTTCCTTCAGATAATCTTTCCCACGTTGGATGTTTCCAATTGTGCTAAGGGTCAGTCTCCAAATCTGCAGGACCCCCCAATGGAAAAGCTTGGAATTGAGTCTCAGGTAGGAAAAGGACCTTCCATTTCACTTGCTGCCTCATGTAAACTTTGGAGGTTCCCCCAAGCAGCTGCTCTACCAAATGCCTCCTACAAGGACGGCTGGCCCTGGATGGAAGCATCTCCAAGGCTTTGCACCTGAGGCCGACCTTTGTCCTGCTCATCAGGGAGAGCTTGGATGGGGTTGAAAGGCTGCTGAGGGTCCAGTTGGAGTTTGGGGAGAACTGCTGGAGGAGATCCCAGCAAATATTTACCATAAATCCAGCAAATTCCCAGCAGTTCCAGGATAGCTGCAAAGAGGATCCCCCAGCCCGCACAGAAATGGTCCACCAGGTTGACCCAGTAGATTCCTGCCTGCGGGAGAGAGGAGGAAGAGGTGAGACGTTGCCTTTCTCCCCAGGAAGAGGCTCTCCAACTTCCCCCACGGGGGCTTCTGGCACCTCAGCGTAAGGGAGGATGGGGACCAGCCACGGCGGACAGCCCTCCTTGAGTCCTACCTGGGTCACACAGACGAGCCCAATCAGAAAGAGCAGCAGACACAACCCCATCGTCACCACCACCCTCATTTTCTTCATCACTGCGGGGTAGATGTCTTGGATGGTGGTGGTGATGGTTTCTGCAGAACGAAGAGCGAGCACAATTAGTGTCCGCAGCGGGAGAGGAGAAGGGAAAAAGGGCCGTCCTGCCATTGCTGCTCTTAGGCCAGCTCCAGCCAGCTTCGCCTCCCTGAACCGCGTCTAGACGATTGTTACTTCAGAATGCCTTTTCACTGGTTTTTCAGCTTGCTTTTTCAGCTTTCCATTCCCAGCCTAGCATGTCATCCAGACCGAATTCAATCAATTCAATCAGAATAGAGTGGGAAGGGACCTTGGAGGTCTTCTAGTCCAGCCCCCTGCTCAAGCAGGAGAACCTATACCATTCCAGACAGGTGGCTGTCCAGTCTCTTCTTAAAAAACCCCAGTGATGAAGCACCTACAACTTCTGAAGGCAAGCTGTTCCACTGGCTAATTGTTCTCACTCTTAGGAAGTTTCTACACAATCCTTTTGACCAAGACGAAGCATCATCACATCGTGAGGTGGGTCCTCTCTGCCTTAATTGATACTCACCTATGGTGGCAAACTGGGAATCGAGACCCAGAAGGAGAAGCATGAAGAAGAACAAGAAGGACCAGAGAGGGGCCACTGGGAGCTGGGACAGGGCTTCGGGGTAGGCCACGAAGGCTAGGTCAAATCCTGCCAGGGAGCAAAATCAAAGATGCCATCAGAAAACGTTCTTTCTCGTGGAAATAGAGATCTGTGTGAACAGCCAGCAGTCAACTGAGGCCAATTAGGGCAGCTTTCTGTGATGATGGAGGTGTCCACCAGGTGTGTTTGGGTTCAGCTCTCACCCTCCAGCAGTTTGGCAGAAATGGGAGGTGAACTTAGAAGAGCCCAGCCCAGACAGGAGACAGCTGGGTGGAGAAGATCACATTTAGTGAAATGATCTAAGTGTTACATCAAATTTGAAGGGTAAAAAGAGTCATCCTGGATCACATCTGAATCCAGCTCTGGTTTCCCATGTGATCAGAAATCCAGAGTCTGACAGCAAATCCCATGCTGGCTATTGACTCCAGTACAAATATTCAATCTGATTGTCTGGACAAGATACGGATTTCTGAGTATAATTTCAGCTACAACCTGAAGGGTCAAAACTAACCAGAAGCTTCCAGATTTTCAATTTCAAATGCAGTCCAGACATTCTTTGGAAAGGTCTGGACTCCATTTGGAGATTTGGAAAGCGTCTTTCTATTGTTTGCACACAGAATCCAAAACAAAGCACGTTTTTTAAAAAACCCATCTGAAGATCTGAAAGAGGCCAGAAGCTCACCTCAGACGCAGCGGCCCAACGGGATGAGCTCACCTGAATCGACAACCTCGGAGACGGGCTTGTTGGCCCTGAAGGCCATGTGCCCCAAGATGGAGAAGATCGCGAAGCCGGCAAAGACGCTGGTGCAACAGTTGGTCACACAGACGAAAATGGCATCTGCGTAGCAATTGTTGTGGAATTTGTTGTAGGAGGAGAGGGCGACCAGCCCACCCCAGGCGACAGAGAGCGAGAAGAAGATCTGCGTGGCTGCATCTTTCCACACCTTGAAGAAAGAAAAGGAAGAAACGTAGGGAGTCACTCTAGCAATCCCACCTACTTAACCATGGATGGTGCATGCTACATAAGCCATTATAAATATTACAATTATTATTAGCCATGGCAGCACACTGGTTAGAATGCAGTATTGCAGGCTAATTCTGCCCACTGCCAGCAGTTTGATTCTCGCCAGCTCAAGGTTGACTCAGCCTTCTGTCCTTCCGAGGTCGGTAAAAGGAGGACCCAGATTGTTGGGGGCCATATATGCTGACTTTATAAACCGCTTAGAGAAGGCTGTAAAGCACTGTGAAGCGGTATATAAGTCTAAGTGCTATTGCTATTAAGAATATGAATATTAGTTTATTTTGATGGAGCTCTTTTCCTATTTGGTCATAAAACTCAACCTACCCCATTAAGGTGTTAATTCTTACAATAAGGTGCTCAGCTGGTAGATTATTGGTGATGGCAGGCAGAGATCCACAGGGGTTTCTTGGCCAAAGCATGAAAGTTTTCTTCCATTTTTTTCTTTTGTTTTGTTTCTCAGTTCCCCAACTGAGCTTTCCTTTTGTCTCTCATTCAAGTATTACTCCAGCCCAAACCTGCTTAGCTTGTCTGAGATTAACTAACGGATGCCTCCTGGCAAGATAACTCTGTTTGTGTAAAATTAGGACCTAAGATGAAGGTTAAAGAATTTTGTTTGTCTGTCTTTTAGAGGACTAACACAGACACACACACACACACACACACACATGTTCCATTCCAGCTGCCCTCCATGAGCTGGGGGGTACCAACCTCTGCCTCGACAAGTTTGGTAATATTAGATTGGGTCCCGATGTAGTATTCAATCCCCTCGCGGGCACCTTCCAAGGTGGCACCTCGCACCAGCAGTATAATCAGGACAACGTAAGGGAAGATGGCTGTGAAGTAGACAACCTGCAAGGAGAAACAACACTGATTCAGAAAGAGGTCAGACAGAAGTTTGGGAAGACCAAGGGAATATTTTTTTAATTTTATTTTTTTTAAGCAACAACAACATGAGTTTCCAAATTCAGATACAGGCAATGGTGGGGAATCTGATCGTCACTGAATGCTGCAGCATCTGTGGCCTTCCCACTCATGCCCTCCTGATGGGGTATCTGCAGAGCGTGGATCAAAATCTACAAGATGCTGAGTGGGGCTTTGATTGCAATGAAGGTCTTGCCGTCTTGCAAATTGAAGCTTCCTCTTAGGAGACATCCTGCCTGCTGTTTGATCCTTTCTTACTAAGGATTCAAGAGATACAACCTGAGCTATCTTCAAGCAGGACAGATGACCTGCCTCTGAGCTGTATCTGCAATGCAGATGTCTCAAGCATGAATTTCTGTTTTGTGTTGTGACTGTGACAACACCAGCATGTGCCATCCATTTCTCCCTTCTTACTCTGCAGATACTCCTAGAGGTAATATTCTACAGAAAATTAAGTCCTTTTAGTAAGCTTGGAATCTCCTCCAGGAAAAGTCTGTAGATCAAGTGACCATCAAACCTGCACCCACAGAATTACCTGCCAAATTCTTTGCAGGGAGGACCCGAAAGTCACATCAAATTGCCCTAGACTTGACTACTTCCAGGCTCTTTCCTTAGTGGGCCCGCCCAACAGCGCCTCCAAGGTGGCCAGAACAGGAAGGGAGTTGGCATCTCTCCTGGCACTTTGGAAAATCCTTCATGCCCTTGGAATGCCATGGAACCAGTTCTTTGCTCTGAATCCAGAGCCTCAGCTGCTCTATTGCAGCCACGTGCCAAGCGCCTGGGCCTTCCGCCACCCTCCACTTTAGCTCATGGGCACTCTCAGCTACTCTGGCACATGCTCTCCGAGGATCCTCTTCACCCCAAGGTTGAAGTTGAGGAAAGAGGCCTGAAATAGCCCCATATTCCAAGGCTGCCGCTGGTGAAATGAGAATCCTACGGCACAGGCAGCAGTCGGCCATCCAAGGGCCATGTGGCTCCCCTGAAATTACCTTCCCAGAAGACTTGATCCCTTTGAACAAGCTAACAGCCACGATCAGCCAAGAAAGGAGGAGGCAAAGCGCCAGATACCACACGATCACCCCGGTGTCGCTTAAGCTATCCGACCGCTGGAGGACTTTGTTGCTGCCAGAGGAAAAGGAGAGATGGATGAGCAAGGCGGTGCAGCCTCAACCAGGATGGGTGAAACTCAGCTTGCTCTGTGGTTGAGCCAGAATCAACTTGGGGTGTGATTGAGTTGGGGAGAAAAGCTGGAGGAGGGTGGCATTCCAGATACTGCCTAACCACAATCCCCAGCATTCCTCAGCTCTGGCCGTTTTGTTTGGGACTCCTGGGAACTGTGGTTTCCCATGCTGACCTAAGACACTTGATCTTAGCCCAAGTCCTAGTTTCCCTTTGGGTTGCAGTCCTGCTCAGCTTGTCTCGGTCTTCCCCACACGGCCTTCTGGGTTTTGTAGAATTGATTACAGGCTCCCTTCTCCTGCCTTTAAGTGGCTGCGAGGCAGGGTATGTTTCTGGAGGCAGAGAAGCTTCTCTCCAACTTGCACATCTGCCCACACACACCTTTGCAGCGTCTCATACTGTCCCTCTGCTTTCATGGCTCTGTATGATTCAGACATCATCAGAGAAATATATGATGGGCCACACCAGTCACGGTGCAACTAACAGCTCTGCAAAGAGCATTGTGTTTCCGGTGTTCATGCAGGAAAGACTTGCTTTGGGGAAACTGGTGTAGATGTGCACTCCTGGGCTAGAATATCTCCAGAGAAGCCAGCATGCGCCCCAAGCTGAATCCCATGGTCCTCGTTCACTCAGGAAAGGCTCCCCCTCCACCATCCCTACTATTTGGGGCAGATAATTAGTGATAGGCCTGTTTCTCTCTTCCCCTCCAGCTCCTATTTGAATCTGACTGCAACCACCATGTTCTCACGAAGGACCCAGCCTGTCTGATTGTTCAGTTCTATCTACTGTAGAGTGTCCAGAATTGGACAACCTTGAGAAAGGTTGATTAAATTCCCAGCATTCTCCAACTTGCCCAGAAGTCCACACATCTGGAAATTGCCATGGTTGGAAAAGGCTACTCTAGAGCAGGACTCTCCAAACTTGGCAACTTTAAGACTCGTGGACCATGGCTGGCTGGGAAATTCTGGGAGCTGAAGTCCACAAGACTTAAATTTGCCAAGTGTGGACAGCCCTGCTGTAGAGCAGCGGGTAGGGAGCCTCCCAAGGTTTGCTTGTTTATCACTTTTATATGGCCACCCAACTAACCCGAGGCGAAGGCGACTCTGGGCACCGCACAACAATCCGAAACAAGGTTTGAGGGAGTGTCTTTCACAGCCTTTCCTGGAGATGTCAGGATTTCTAGCAAGCAAAGTTGGGCAGGGAAGGTCAATGCAAGTTGCCTGGCAGGTTGTCCCCAATTAACACTTACTTCCAATACTGCTCGCTGGGAACCTGCGTATCTACAATCACCTGGGTGTTGTTGATGCAGGTAAGGTTCTGCCTCTCCACTTCTGTGTTATTCATCTGGACGCTTGTGTTGCCCATCGTGACATTGCACAGGAACACTTGAAGGAGAGGAAGAAGAGGCAGTCACAAGGTGTAGAGAAATGGCTTCCCAGTGGGGGTTTATAATTTCTGGCAGTTTTGCTTTAATTTATTTGCTAGCAAAGTTCCAGGTTTATAAGTCTGTAGCACAAGGCTTTTGCTTCAGGCTTTACTTTTTCTGCTTTTTATTCTCCATGTTACTGTTATGAACTGTTGAAACATGTGACCACCCCCTCCCAATTTTGGCAAAGCAAAGAAGTCTGAAGACCCCCTTTGGCCTGATGGGACCAATTCTTACAATTCCCTTTGAATAGGATTTTACCCCTTGACACGGGCTTGTTAGTCAAACTGCAAATGAAAGGAATGAAAACCGCTTCCATTTGAAGATGTGCAATAACACAGGATAGTAAGAAAAGATGGGAAATAATACGAGGAACTAAAACAGGTGCAAAACATGCATTTCCCTGTCTAGCTCTTTGAGGATCCATAGTTGGTGATGATTAAATCTGTGCTCATTTGCATAACCCCACCTCCTCATTTGCATGTCCCCACCCCAGATGCTGCCTCCAGCTCAGATTGGAAATCAGCCATGTGGTTTTATTATGAAAGGAAAGGGAAGCAGCTCTAATCTCTGCTCTGCATGGGGCACCTGGCTTTGCACATGGAAGGATTGAAACCGAGGGGTTTGGCCGGGCCGAGGACTTCTTGGCTTTCCCGGAGACTTACGGATTGTCTTGCTGCATTTCTGGTCTGCCCACTCCGGGTTGCATTCGTCCCACGGCAGGACGCTTTGGAAGGAGGCGAACAAGTAGTAGAGGCTGTAGGCAATGATGACGTTGTAATAGATGGTCACAAAGGTGGAGATAATCACCATGGTGATTCCCACACCTGGTCAGAAAGAGAAAAAAGGCCAGACCATCAGGAGACGTGTTGTGTTTCTGAGCTCCTAGGAGCCAACCTGCTGCTATGGAAGGAAAGCATTGTAAAGACTGAGGCAAGCCACCTGGTTAGCTCAAAGACCTGCAAGCTTTGATGAATGCACAAAGGTGGGGTCCGCTTTTTTGTTTTCCCCTGAGGATAACACAATTGCGGGCAACCTGTGTTGTAGCCAAAACAAATGTATTGTCCTGAATGTCCATATGAGATGTTTCTCAGCATTACTTTTTCATACGGACAATCAAGCTGATACGAGAACCCTGTGTGTTATCGTCAAGGAGGAAAACACAATAGGGTTCAGATTGCAGGTACTGTATGCTTAGGAGATCTGCAGGCTGTTTCCTTGTTTCACCTGAGATCCATAGCAAAGCCCAGAAAGCAGTGTGGGAGACACGGTGCAATCCTTCAAAGAAGAAGTGGGCAAAAAAAGGAACAAAGATAAAGATCGGTTCACAGAGAATCTGCACAAAACGCCTGGTTGGAGCAGAACCGCCCAGCCCTGCCCCCCCACGCCTCGGGAAACATGCACCTGGGGGGCCCCATGCCACGTTGGCTTGGCTTTGGGGGAGGAACCTTTGTCTTCAGAGGGACCCAAACCGTTCCTCTCTTGGCCTGTCTGAGACGTCTCCCCACTTTTGAAAAGAAATCAAGGAACGCCAAACAGCCAACAGTAAACAGCCCGACCTAAGAACCTTGAACACCTCGGCAGGGCCAGCCACTAGAACTTCAGCTGAGAGCAACCCCCCCCCCTTCCAGCACTGATGATGTTACCTAGTTTGGGTAATGAAAGGTCTGTACAAAAACCCCACCCAGCTCAAAGAGCACCGAGGACCCCACAGTTGAGATTCAAACTTAAGTGCTACAGAAAGAGACTTTCCCAGGAGTCTGTCCAGAAAAATACCAGGACGAAGAACAGAACTGACCTTGAAGTAGAGGGAGAATTCTCCAAACTGACACGGGTCCCAAGCTGGCAAACTGTCCCAGGGAGCACTCCATGAAGAAGAGAGGGAGGCCGGCCAGGGCCAGCATGATGGTGTAGGGGATCAGGAAGGCTCCTGCAAGAGAGCAGCATCGGGTGAGAATTCAGCCCTCTACCTTTCTCAAATCCAGCGTGGGCATGTGCCACAATCACAAGCCAATACTTCTGTCCAAGGCACCAGTCTGTGCAAGGAAAGACCAGTTACTAATTGTGATGGGCAGAGATCCTCAAACAGCCAAGCATTTGGGGGAACCAGCATTTGTCTTGCAGCTGCCTACTGGTTTAGAGAGGAGGGGTGACTGCATCCCAAGCACGACTCTGTTCATCCTGCAGAACAGCTGAAACTTGATTTCGTGCCAATACCGGTGTGCGTGTGGATTTGGTTTCCACCTCAGGGACAGTCCCCGGCTTTCTTCACGCACTTGGCACATTTGCATAATGAATGGGATGAACCTGGGCACTCTTGAGTGAAAAGGGTTGAGTGTACCCCACGTTCCCAAGCCATTCTAGTCCTCTGGGTGTGCATAACAGTTGCTCCTATTGTTATTTTCTACCTTTCGAATCAAAAAGGACACAGAGAAGTCAATGAACGGGAGGAGAAAAGAGAGGGCAGCCATAAAACCTTCCAGCTGAGCACAGGGTCCATAACCCCAAAGTCTCTGGCTGAGGCCTCAAGGTCAGCGGAAGAGAAGGACAGCCCAGCTCTTAGAGGGAGGGGTCACTGGGTTGTGGTCTCTGTGAAAAAGGCCCAGCAGAGCACGGAATCAGAACTTGAGCCCTCGGTTTGCACCAAGCCTTCGGCTCCACATCGTAGCTATCTGGGCACATCTGGACATTCAGAAGTTGCAGATGCAAAGTTTCCAAACAGCTGAGGATCCGGAATATCCCCTCAATGTTCTGCCTCCTGGTGTGCCCCCATCTCCCGACCCAACACTCAGAAAAGGGGGAAGAGGGAGATAGGATAAGGGCAGGTGAAAGAACGGCCTTAGGGCACAGTGTGGAGCGTGGCAAAGTCTCAGCCCTGGTAGCCCGAACAGAGGGTCCCCTCGACCACCCACTTCCAAGCCTACTAAGGCTCCAGGGCGAAGGGTTTCTATAAAACAGAAATGGGGAAACGCCCACAAAGATCTACGGGATGAGCCTTGCCAAGAAGACCCAAATCGTAACAGGCCACAAGCCTTGCGGTGTCTCTCTGGGGCCTTTGAGATCTAAGGCAGGGGTCTCCAACCTTGACAACTTTCAGACTTGTGCTCGCTGGGAAATTCTGGGAGTTGAAGTCCGCCAGTCTTAAAGTTGCCAAGCTCGGAGACCCTGATCTAAGGGTTGGGTGGGCTGTATCTGCTCACCTGGGGAAAAGGAAGTCCTCCTAGCCAGCCAGGTGAGCGGCTGCTGAAGGACCCCCGGGACGCCCTGGGCAGCTTTGGCCACCTGGAGGGGGGGAAGCCTCCTTGTTTGCGGGAGGGGTAGAGCGGCCCCTTACCTCCTCCGTTCTGATAGGTCAGGTACGGGAACCGCCACACATTGCCCAGGCCCACCGCGTAGCCGACCATGGACAGCAGGTAGTCCGTTTTGCTGGACCAGTTGCCCCGTTCCGTGTTCTCATCCTGCGAGTCCGCGATCTTCTCAGTGGACAACGTGAATTCCTTTGGAAGGAGAAGAGCGGAAAGTCAGCCCGTCTTCGTCGGAACAGCTTCCTTCCTGCCCGGGGCAGGGAAAACGCGCCCTGGTCTGCCCAGAGATCCTGCCAGCTGAGCAGAGTTGGCAGATGCCCGCTAGGAGCTGCCGCCGGCTTCCTTGGCGTGGCTCTTGAGGTTTGTCAGCACCTGAGCCGGGGCTGCCCCCCAAGGCGTGCTCGGCCCCTCTTTCGCTCCTGCCTGGACGCGCCTTCAGGGGCTGCACCCAAGAAGGGACGCCAGAGGGTGACCTCCCAGGCGGCGGGGGGGGGCTTTCCTGCGGGGGAACCTGGGCGCCCAAACCCGGGGAGGCTGGTGGCAGCGCAGCGCCTGGCGCCTCCTGAGCTCCGGCTGCTTCCCTCAGATGCTCAGGATCGCCAAGCGCTGCGCCCGGCGTCCTCCTCTTGCGCGCCCGCCTGGCTGCTCTTGCGCGGGGCTTTGCCCTCCGCCGAGGATGCTGCTCGCTCGGCTTGCCACGCGCCCGGCGCCGCCCCGAGGGAGCCCGGCAGGTCTCCGGCTCTGGGTCCGTCTCTGCCGCCAGGGACTCCCAGTCGGGACGGACAGCTGGGAGCAGACAGTCCCCGCGCCCCCTTCCTCCTCTCCTCCTCCTCCTCCTCCTCCTCCTCGCCCGCTCACCTTCTGGCCGCAGCGCAGACAGTTGGGCAGCCGGGGCCAACCCATCGCGCTCCTTTCTTGGCCGCAGCCGCCCGGTGGGAGCCTTTATAGCGCCCGGCGAGCCCGTCCCGTCCCATCCAGCCTCTTCCCCCTCCTCCCCGCCTTCCCCGGGACCGGCCAGGTGGAGCCGAGAGGGCGGGGAGGGGACAGGGGCGGGGCGGGACGGGACGGCAGGTGCGCAGCAGAGCGAGCGCGGAGGCTTCTGCTCCGGGGGGCTCCGCTGGCCCCGAGTCGCCCCCCCCACCAGCTTGGCCGGGCTCTCGTGCCAGTCTTCCCACGACGCCCGGGTCCTGCCCGGCAGGCAGCTGAGACGAGCGCCGGCTTCTTCCCCAGAGCGCTTCCCGGCCGGTCGCCGTCCAGCTTCGCGCTCCGTCTTCGGGCCTTATTCTCCCACCTGCCTTTCCCAGCCCGCCTCCAAACATTCCCAAATAGCCAAACCCTCCCGACTCTCTCCGCCGGCTGCCCTTCCGTCTCCCAATCGCCAGCCCGGAGGAGGGGGGCGGGGAGGGGGCGCCATGGCCGAAGTGCCGGTTCCCCAAATAAAAATGTAGTTTATTTTATTAAAAATAAATAATTAGTAATAATGATGTTTAATATGTTAGTTTAGGAGAGAGCTAAAGGATGTTATAGAATTGTTAACTTAAAGTTAATATAATGTAAGACAGAGTATAATTATTGTATTGTAAACCCTGTGTGTAGCTCTGGGAAGTCGGGGGGGGAGGGAGGGGGGTGGGGAAGGGTGGGGTTTGAGGGAGGTGGGGAGTTATATTGTAAAACATTTAAAAATGTTCAATAAAAAAAATTTGGGTGCTTAAAAAAAATAAAATGCAAATCGCCCCGCGCCTCCCACGCGCCTCCGAAGACGCGCTGCACACTCAGCTGACCTGCTTGCTCACTTCGAAGCCCGACACAGGAGCAGCCACCGCCCCCCCCCGGTTGCTTCATTGGCCCCCGGAGCCCCTGCCGCCTCCTTCCCTTTGCCAGGGGTCCGGCCGGGGAGGGTCATCCGCCAGCCCTTCCTGCCCGGGCAAGGTATTGCAGCACCGGCGGCTCCCTCGTGACGGCTGCTCAGAGGGAAAGTGGCGTGCAGAGCCAGCGGAGTCACCAGCAACTGTTGTGTATGTGCCAACAGCCTTTCTGGGGGGGGGGGGGGCAGGAGAATCCCCTCCTTTGTGCCCAGCAAGAGGTAGCTAGAGTTGCCTCAGCTCGGAGCCCTTCCTGCAACTTGGGCAGAAAAGAGAGTAGAGTTTTTTTTCTTTGCCACCCCCTTTGGGACCCTGGGTTGCCCAGTCTCCTGGCCAGGCTGGCAATCCAGGGCAGAGACAAGGGAGCACGGTTGTGTGTACAGGACAACAAGTGGTGCTGGAACTCTTTGCCACAAGAGGCAGCGGAATCCACCTGGTTGGCTTTGAAAGTGGTCTTGTTTAATGGAGACTTTACATTTTCTAAACAGAGGCCTCTCAAGCAGGCTGTGAATTCTAAAGTTTAAAAAGAATGTAATAAGAAAATTAAATGCACACAGCCACTATGAGAACACCTGTATGCCACGTTTTGGGACGATTCATCCTTTCCAACCTTGGAAAGAAAATAATGAGATGCATAGCAGATGGAGAAATGTGAACAGTAAATGAGAGCAAATATGCTGATTAAAAAGCTTTTGGCCAGGAATCTTTCAGGATGTGTCGATTGTGGGGCAACGAACTGGCATAACGGAGTGGGGTGTGCAAAGGGGTAGAACTTGGAAGCTCTATCTTCCCACACACGGTGGACATCTCAATGCTTTGGGGAGACCCCATCCTACAGCTTTGCTCCCAAGTTTCAAGCAAGTGGGGACATACAGTCTTTAACCCCAGACTCTAAGACTGAACGGTCCCTGAAAAATCCCCCAAAATCTGTCTATGGCCTCAGTCCTTCTCAGTTGGCGTCCACAAAAGAGGAACGAACCTAGAAAGTTCATGGAGGAAAGTCCTGGCACCGTAGAAGAGTTTGAATTAGCCCTTCTAAGTGTCCAGCATGGTCACCATTGCAGACTGGCCAAGGCGCCTGATTTGCCCGAGATGCAGGGTAGGTAGGAGACCCACCACAGGTCTACTTTCCTGGTGGGGTGAAAGTTCCAGGATTGGATGAATGAAAGGGAAAATGCTGCTTCTCTAGCTGGACTCTCAACCTGGCCAGATGTGCTTAAACTCAGCTGTCTTAGAGCCCAGATCAAAAGCAGCCCTTGGGCTTTGTGATCAGCACAGCAAAGGTCTGAGCGTATTTGAGCTTTTCATTTGGATGTCAAGACTTAGAAGGCTCATCCTGGATCAGGTGTGTTTACCTGGCTGCCCAGGTGGTGCCAAATAGCCTTCTCTGCAGGGAGTGAGGCACCTTCTCTACTTCCTGGGATTAAAAGATGTGCTGTCATGTCATGCAGCTGCAGCTGTTTGTGGTCTTCAGTGGTGTGTGTGTGTGTGGTGTTTTCAGCATGAGAACCGAAGATGGTGGGGAAAAGAAAGGAGAAAAACCGCCATGGTGGCACCTCCGTTGCAAGGGCTGATTTTTAGGGAAGAATTGGGGAGGGGGTGGGATTTCAATCGTGTAATTATGTATTTGGTCTCGCACCAGTTCTGCTTGGTGGGCTGCTCCCGCTGAGTAGCAAACCTCCTAAAACAGTTGCTTTCATCTGAAAGTCTGGAGGCCGTCATTAATTAACAAATGGATCAACAGTCTTCTAATAAGCAAGACACCTTGATTTGCCAGTCAGAAGAATTCGGTGTTGGTGAAATTCCAATTTTCTTGTAGACTTGAGTGCTTGCTGCTTTACTGGCTCCAAAACGTTTGTATCCTGTATCTCAAAATTAAAAAAAAGTATTTTCTACTATGCTTTCTAACAATACATTCTTCTGCTTGAGCTCACTTCCTGATGCCTTCAGGGGCACAACCATGTTGTGATCTTGCCAGTTGGAAAGACGTGGCCTGCAGTTGCCTTAGTCCTGGCTACATTTTGGACTTCCTAGTCCAGCCTGCAGTTTGGAGATTGTCACAAGCTCCCAGCTCCATTCTGAACAGGTTCCACCCCGACTGTTGGGGTCCTGAAATCGGGCCTGGCTGGCCCACCTGATCCCTTTCTCTGCAAGGCAGCGGTTGGGGTTAGAATGGAAGTTACCTTTTCTCGCTCTCTTAAACTGTTTTCAATCCAACAGAGAGGTGAGAAATTTCATAGGATGCACCTTTATTTAAATACAGATCAATTAACTGAATTTGTGGTTAAAAATACAAATCTGCCTGCTTTGAAGACCGTGGAGTCCTGTGAGGTTTATTCTAGATAAACTGCAGGGGATTAAGTTTTTATCTGTTAAACATTCTTGTTTTGACCTTGTCAGTTTGCTAATGTCTTAGTGATGGGCTTGGCTACCAGGAAGCTGCCTGAAATTAGCTTTTCCAGAAACCAGCTTTTTATTGCACTTCATGAAGGAAACAAGGTTTTAAGACAGGGCGTGCAACCCTTACTATCTTCATATCACATTAATTTGAAAATTGAGTATGCATTGTAGTAATATTTGGCTGGGATTAGTCTCGGTGAACATGATTAGATGAGCAGTTGTGACTTATTGCCAAATGATATATTTGATTTAGATTTTTTTTATCCCACCCTTATTATTTTTATAAATAACTCAAGGTGGCAAACATATCTTATTTCCTCCTTCCTCTTTCAGTTTTTCTACAGCCACTCAATCGATACGTCATTCTTATTTTTAATCCCTTCTACCATCTGTGAAAGATTCTCAAGTCTGGAAGAATTTGAAGCAGTGGAAGAGAAATTGCAAATCCACAAAGCTGGGAATGTTTCCACATCTGAAACCTGGAAGTACCAGCTTCCCTGTTGGGGATAATTAACCCAAATTCCAGAGTGGAGTTGGTGAAGAATCAGAAAAGGTTCCGAATTCACTCCAAACATTTGTGTGATTCAGTAGTTCAAGTGATAATGTTGGTGCAAAGATGTTTTCTCTTCTGGAAAATGGGAAGGAAGGAAGATCCTGCCCCCTCCACCAACGACGTGATCTCGTGTTCAGAAAATAGGAAGAGAAGGTGAGATTTCCAAGAAACCTCATGTCATACCAGCTGAAGCTTCACGGTGGCATTTGGAACCGGGTCTACTTTTCCTTGCCAGGACTTTTATTAGCCCAGAGTTATCTCACTCCCTCCTGTTTGGAGTGATCGTCCACCCTTAAGACTTTCTGGGTGGACCCCCGTCCCCTCAGCTTCAAGATGACCAAGAGTGAGATTTCTGGAATGAATTCGCCCTATGAACAAAATTGCCACCTGTTCCTGGAGGTTCCTCCCGCGGTTCAGGAGATGCGGCCCCACAAAGGAGTCAACCCTATTGCTTCATAGCAGAATTTTGCATACCGTGAACTGAATTTGAAAAGGCAGGTTGGGCCAAGTGCCCCGCCTTGCAAACTGGGAAAGGGAGCTTAGCTGAACACTGACGTAAGGAGGGAACAGGAATCAAACTCTCCAAGTCAAGAGGACGTTTTCTCCTTCTGAACTCTGTCAGAAGGATGGACTAGCGAGAACTTTCAGGACAAGGTGAGGCTGAATTCAAAGCCTGGATCATTCCAGGAAGGTTGGCGTGGCTGAGCCTTTGCCCAAGGTTTAGACCGCTCCCACGGGCCTTAAGAAGGTGAAGGCTGCGAAGGAAATCCAGGCTGCCTGCTTGTACAGGTAGTCCTCGAATTAAAACCATTCATTCAGCAACTCTTTGAAATTACAGTGGCACTGAAAAAAGGATTTATGAGCTGTCCTTCACTTATTTCTGATCTGCCCTTGATAGATCCTTATACTCAGGGTACCCTTTTCTTCATCTACTCAGAAAAATGAGCATGTTGACATTCTACTGTTCTGTTGAGAATTAGCATCAGTGAATGGAAGCAACAACATCCTATCAAGGTGGCAGTTGTGGGGGGAGGGGATGGTGGAAAGCATCTATTCGAAAAGGAGGGGATGGTCCTGATGCTGAAAATAATATTTATGTTTTGAACATGAGGCATTCATTTTAAAAATTTCCGTCTGGTTTCATGCACATAAGGTCATTTATCTTCCACGAGTCGTGGGACATTGTTTCTGGTTTACGATGTATTATAGTTAATAAAACCAATTGGAAGGTTAAGGATACTTTATTTTATTGTTCTGCCTTTATAGTTCCACATAAAACAATAATCCAAAGGACCACAACTTTACAAAAAGAAACATAAAACCATCAGGAAGTCAGCACTGTCTCTGTAAAGTTTGGGCAAACAAGACAGGCACCCTCGCTTGGTCCAAAGGGCAAGGAGGCACCAGGAAGGCTTCTCTATGGAGGAGATGCATTCCCACCACAGCTTCTGCCAATCCGTGGAGGAGGGTTGGCACGCGACCCACGCCTTATCTGGTCCTGAAATTCTTCCAGCTTCCCCCTCGCAGCTCCCGTCCCTCATTCGGTTTGTGCAGTTCCGGGAACTGCTCTTCTCTTGATGCAACCTCTCATTTTCAATCATCTTCAACAGCCTGGCATTGTAAACATCTTAGCGTGCAAACCTGTCTGGCAGAAGCCATGCAAGGGTGGTAGAAACCCAGGTAGAAGACAATGGAGGCTTTATCCCACCAGATTATCTGCTGACGAAAGATGAGACGATGAACAGCTATACTCTCCTATACAGCGCAGTGGCTTGGCATTCAGGCACTTGGCACACGTCCACCTAGCTTAAGTACTTTCTCGTTTTAGTGCCATTGCGGATTAACTCCTCTGCAGCAGCTTGTTTGGTTGATGGACCAACGAAGCATATATGAAAACATTTCAGCCGTGGCAGCTTAGCTGCAAATAAAGTCCCAGCACAGTCCTTGGAGTGAGACCGCAATAGCTGAGGCTCCTCCAAAGAAGAGTGGCTTTAATGGGGTGCATACCAGACCGGATCTCCTGGCCATCTGAAACCCTCTAGGTATTTAGTCAAGTTGCTTCTCTTCTCTTTCTTTTAGCTCTGGCTTTCTGTCTGTTGAGCAGAGTCAGTAGTTGGAAGACCTCAAGACCCAAGCGGCACCACCTGGAGAGAGCAGAGGGCTTCGGAATGGGACAGAAAGTCTGCATGTGGAAAAGAAGGAGGGTTTAAGGCCATGCGGGGTTTAGGGAGAGTCATAAAATAGTATTTGTGGACTTATGAAGAACCTTCTTGGATGAGAAGCAAAATGTCTTCAAGCAAAACCAAGAAAGTCCAGTTGCCTTTTGAAAAAAGCACCTTAGAGGCAACCATGTCCTGGATGGTGGAGAATCTCTGTAGACATTTAGTATTTGTGGAATTGCCCTAAGGAGAGAGTGGCTACTTGTTATTCTGCTGCGGTAAAAAAAAGAGCAATTCATGTACAAAGGAAAGAGAGGCTTAATGGTTAAAAATGTCCCCTGCAAAATTAAAATGAGAACCGAGCCTCCTTCCAGGGTCTCTTTTCCTCTCCCCCCCCAATCGTGGGGTCTTTCTTTAGCTTTAAGTGATAAGTGAAAGAAGGGATGGGTCCTTTGGTGCCCACCAGGGAAGACAGCATCAGCCCTGGGATCAGAGGACGGTGAGTAAGGCAGGGGTTGTGCTCAAGGGATGTTGCCTGTTCATGCACCGTAGGAGGGAGATCTGTAACTTGCTCTGAGGTCATCATTTTTCTCAGGGAATTTTCATTTTGAGGGCAACTTCAAAGTTTCTGTGTCCATAAGGTGACAAAAATCTGAATGCGTGGGGAAATGCTCCTTTCTCTGCTCAGGAAGGGGACGTGATTCATTTTAGAGGTTTTCCAGATTTTGAGTCAGGAGGCTGGGTTGCACTGTTTGTGTTTATTTTTACACATGACGCAGCTCTTTCAAACTTCCTCCAGAGACTCCCTGCAGCTTGGATGAAGGTCTGAAGCGGTCCATCATCCACAGAAGCACCGTCTGATTTAGGCTTCCGTGTTCAAAGTGGCCTTCAGATTGCAACCAGTTTGGCCTTGCCCAGTTTTGAGTTAGCAGATCATGGATGGGACACGTTGATTGGGTTTTTTTTGTGTGTGCATTCAGCTTGCTAAAGGATGGATTTAATTATAAATTTTATACAGAAATAGCGCATTTGGGGATTTTCTCTGAGGATCCTAAAGCATTATATATATACTTGGGCATGATAATTGTATGGCCCTCTGTGACTCCTTGTGAGCTTTTAGAGATATTTTCTTGGATCTCTCTGGAAAGCAGAATATCGGTTGCTTCTTAAACTCTCATTATTTATTAAATTATTGTTCAGTGGAGAAATGTACATCCTGATGCGTAACTTCAAAAAGCTCTAAGGCAGTTGAGGGGGAAATTCTCCGAAAATGATGTGTGTGTGTGTGTGTGTGTGTGTATGTTTTACAATGGTAATATTCAGAAAAGAGAACTGCAGATGAGAGTTAGATCTCTTGTGGGTGCGAAGGGATTCGAGACTGATAGCACACTTGACCCCTCCCTCCCTCGGGCTCAGCCTGGTCATCTCCTACATTTCCTACAGATGAATTTGTATCCAGTTACAAGTGAAATCCAACATCCTTCGGGCACCAATGATGGTCTCACTGCCCCAGATTCCCAAATTCTTCACCTCAATTGACAGCTGTCTTAGAATTGAGATGTTCTGAAATGCGCAGACTGGAAGAACCGGTGAGAGGTGCTGCTTATGTAAGTTCAGAGAGGGAAGCCTTGCGCTACTGAAAGCCGGCACAATCTTCCGCACCCAGTTAAGTGACTCGATGCATTGGCAAAGGGTTCAAGGCAAGTTGCAAGATGCCCAGTATCGCAGGAGGGAAGATGAGAGGTTGCCAGAGCCGTAACTGTGAAACAAAGGAGAGTTGTGATGTCATCGAGGACTTTCTGTGTTACAGCATTTGGGTTTCACAGAAAGGCGACAGGCTTAATGAGGCTTTGAAAGAAGGATGACTACCCAGATGACCACAGAATGCCTCACAAAAGGCAACTCGTGGCGTTCAGTGCCAGGGAATTTGGCACCTCCCAGGGGATAACCCAGCTGTTGTCCACAAGGAAGCAACCCTGGTGCAAACGTCAAGGCATGGCCAGCTTCTGGCTCTTGTGGTTGAGCTTTTCTTTAATTTCAACCGGGAGCAAAAGAGAGGGAAGAGGAGAGGAGGCAGGGCCAGGTCCACACCCTGGGCTTCCTCCCACTGGAGTTTCTGTGTGGACAGAATATCCTGGCTGGCACCTGATATAAGCAAATCCTCGGGGCTATGGAACAAGCAAAAGTTAATCCTTGGGGACACCTGGGGGAAGCAGATAAGAACTGGATGCTTCCCTTCCTATCTCTGTGCTATTGCAAGACCACGGAGTTGCCTTCATCTCTATCTCTTTCCAATTCTTAGCTGCATTCACACATCGATGTTCCCCAGGGATCTCATGGCCTGCCTGGGAGATTCCCCAGCTCTATGCTACATTCCAAGGGCCCTTGCTCAGCATTGGCTTTGAGGGCATCCCATGAGAGGGAGGGAGACGGGGCTGGTCTTGGTCCTTGGGACCGTGGCCACCTTTCCTGTCTTCCTCCCTGCAGCTGAGAGATGACCTGCCCTTCTGTCATTCCAGGATGGACAAGGCCAGAGCGCTTTCTTCGCTTCTCCTCTCTGCCCTCCTAGTCACAAACTGGCCTCAGCTCTGCTCTGAAGCAGGTGAACAAACACAGCAGCACCCAGGAAGACAGCCCAGCGCCTCCCTCCCGGGCTGGATCCTGCCTCTCCCTTCCTGCTGGTTTCCCTAGAGCCACGTTTCTTCAGGTGTGGTTCAAGGACCCTTGAGGATCCAGAAAGACTCGCTGGTTCTTTCCCCAGAATGCAGAATTTCATTTGAGAATCAGTCAGGGAAACATGACTTTGGAATCTACCTCTGGTTTTCCCAAGTTGACTCAGAAAAGGTACAGAAAGCTGAGTTTGGGCTGAGAAAAGAGGTCTAAAAAGTCAGGATAGTCACTTGTAATTTCAGCCCCCTGGACACACCTGGATGGTTCCCTTTCCTGGCGTGTGTTCTCTGCTCCATGTTGCATCACTGCTGTTTCTTCAAGAGGGAAAGCCCAGAATTGGTTCTCCTATTTGGTGTTGTGAAATCTTCCGTCAGATCAGAAATGACTTGATTAAATAATCTGTTGCTCACTTGTTGATTTAAAAGTCAAAATATGAAGGCTCTCCATTCTCTGGCATCTGCTGGTGTGACAATGTTATTGTCCCTCAAATAAGACAAATAGCTGTTTCCCTCCTTGGCTCCAAGACACGCAGGCCTCGCGTAAGGTCTCTCCTCTCCCATCTCACGTAAGGTCAGGCTCAGGAAATGCACAATAGACCCAAATTTTCCACGCTGTTCTTGACTTCCTTGTCTCTCCAAGAACAGGTGTGCACAAACAATGCTTTCTGACTAGTCAGACCTACCTCCGAGAGGCAGGGAAAGTTGCTTTCAGTGGCCGTGGAGGAAATGTACTTGATTTTCTGGCAAGACCCTGAATCAGAAACTCGATGTGGATGACAGGTGGCTAGCTTGTCACCAGGAAGGTGGGGAATGTCCCAGAATTTAACCTTTCTGATTGCCTCTATCCTTCTTCTCCACCAGGCTTTTTGAAAAAAATGTTCCCTTCTGGAGGGATTCTGATCGAATCTCTGTTGCACTAGGGACCCCGGAATTGGCCAGCCCTGTTCCACCCAAGGCGCCTCCCTCTTCCATTTGAGCAGAAGAACCCACCAGAGGTCCAAACCCTGGGAGATCCAGAAGCAGCAGAGCTTGGCAAGTTGGTGAAGATCAAACTTTGAGCCAAGTCATTATGAACTTGGCTGTTTTGGTCACTTTGGTCATTATCAAATGATCATGCCTTACAGTTAGTTATTTCAAATGCACTTATTTATTTATTATATGTGAGGGAGGAGGCATAATCATGGGTACTTTTTAAACACGCACACTGAACAATTAATTCTACTCCCTTTGTTCTAGAGCATTTCTCAGCTGGAACGCTGAACATTATAAACTGATAACAGGATTTTTACACCCTCTGTTCCAGATTTTAGGGCTTCAGAATTGTTATTCTCAGCTGTTGCCACGCAAGGACACTTAAGGCATTAAACCACATTCTTTTAACTACCGTTCAGACAATAAAAACCTATTTGCAACAGGCTTCATTGAAATTATCTGAGATTTATGGAGGTGACAGATCCAGTTCTTGTGTGATTAAATGGTCTAATTTTAGAACTGGAATTGGACTGTTGATAGCAAGACTTTGTTAAGGCTTTTATTATTTTTAATGTTTTCATATACAGCTTATGCCTAAAAACAGGTGAGTCACCAAAGCTTCGTCCAACCACAGATACTTACCTTCTATGTATTATACATATTTAATATGAGTAAATAAGAAACCCCAAAATGACTGGAGACATGAGGTCATTCACCCCCTTAGTAGCCCTGGAGGTGACTCAGAAGCTTCTCTCCAGCAAGGAATTATTGAGATTGAAACAGAACTGTCAAAACATCCAAAACCATCTTTGTAATTTCTAAGATCTGGTTGAAGCCAAGAGAATGGAGCACCAACAAGAAGGAAGGGTTGTTTTTTTTTAAACCATACAATTATGCCTTCTGAACTTTTTATGCCTTTTTGTCAAGTTTTCCTGAACTTCTTTGTCATCCTTTTAATTCCCCAACCCTGAAATCATCTTCTTTTTCTTCTTTCAACAAAAAGTCCATATAAGCCTTCCGGTATTTCAAAAAGTCTTTATCTTTTTATCTCTGAACCAACTGGTTCTCTTCTCCACTTCTGCCAGTTCAGTTAATGTTATAATCCAATCTACTGAAAGCATTTTATTATTTTTCCAATGTTTTGCATATAATATTTCCAACATATAACACTTCCAACACTGATTTTATATTCCTTTGTACGTTTTAGAGAATTTAGCTGGGTATCATATATATATCATTGGTACATCATTTTGTAAACGTATTCTTTTACATTAAAGCACAATGTCAATTTAACAACAGTTCCAAATGGTTTCTCCCATACATTCATGCTAATATTGCAAGCAAAATTTACAGTCCATTTCACCATACAGTCTTTAACTTGTTCATCCTCTTTTTCATATCTTAGCAAAAAGTTATTCATTTCAGCTATTATATGACCATCATTTGTATATAATTCTATTTCAAAGTCATTTTGTTCTTAATTCCTATTATCCCTTTCCTCATATTAAACCTCTCTTTTTCATTTGTTCTAAGAAAACCATTGAAAATGGTGTCATTCTGTTGCTAATTATTCCCTTCTCTGCATCTTAATTTCTTCCTTATCTTGTATTAATAAATCCTCACATTAATCATCGTTGTTTATCAGCGGTTTCTCTTCTGTGAAAAGCTTCTTGAACGGACGTCAACAGTGGTATCTTTGGGAACAGCATGGCTTATATTTGTTCTTAATAATACGTCTCTCAGGTAATGATTCTTAAAAACTACATTTACTTTCACCTTAAAAAGACATGCCACCCAGTTCTCAAATTATGACCTTCCATCATTGTTGGTCTGCCAAGGTGCCCATCGGCTCTTCCCCAGAAGTTCTCCATCCTGTACTTTGGGCAAGGTTGTCTTGCTTGTCTACACAGTCGACCAGCTTGGCAGAGC
The DNA here is from genome assembly GCF_001527695.2 of Protobothrops mucrosquamatus. Lineage (NCBI taxonomy): Eukaryota > Metazoa > Chordata > Lepidosauria > Squamata > Viperidae > Protobothrops > Protobothrops mucrosquamatus. Next base: position 945,947 of record NW_015386391.1, on the reverse strand, counting down.
TCCATGTCTATGAGGAATGATCTTTGTTCCATGCAAATGAAAGGTCCATCCTTGATCTTGGGGGAGATGTTGGTAGACCAATCAAATTGGAGTTGTGTTGGAGTTGTCCTGGAAGCAGAAGGAAGACAGGCTGGAAGTCCCAAGGACAGTTGCAGAAGCCATGGACTTTCTCTCTACCTTGAGTCCTCCTGGTTAGGTAATGGTCTACTTCTTCTTCTTCTGTTTCTCCCTTAATACACCTACAGCGCTGTGCAGACAATTCTTCAACCTCCTCTTTGGCACATGATTTAGAGGGGAAGCCTGCTGAATTAGAGCAGCTGTTTAGGGGAAGTGCCCAGCTCAGCCTGAGAACATGATTGCGGGACAGAGAACTTCAGTTTGATCTGTTCTGGCAAGCACCAGTTTGTTCCTGGGTTCACCACTGGTTTGTCTGGTCTGCTGATAGACCTAAGAGGTGAATCATCGTCTTTGTGTTGTATTATTTACCATAACAACACTTCTTTGGGGAAGCTCCATTTGGCTTATGGGGCTGGTCTGTGATAGGTTTCCTATCAGCCTTGGGGTGAACAGAGGAAAAAGGACCTGCAGGAATACATTTTAGAAGGGAGAAGCTGAAAAAAGTATTGATGAGTGTCCCAAAAGAATATGCTTGGTTTTAGGATTCTGTGGCTTTTAGAATAGGTACTTAAATGATCTTACCACCCCCCAAATATCTGAAAGTCTAAAGTCTAAAGATTTGTGAGCACCTGCTTACAGGTGAGTTGGTGGCCGGATGTTTTTGTCCCTGTAGCTTTTGAAAATAGACTTCCTTTATTTATCCCAGTGTTTGCCCAGCTTATTAAAAGTTTTGGCCACTGTAATGGTTGGCAAACAGATAAGCTGAATGGCCAGGCAAACGCCTGACCGCCGAACAAAGGCCGTTCCCTCAGTCCCACCTCTAAACATCTCAGTAAAAAAGCAGCCAGATGTGGTTGGTGGCATGAAAGAGATGTGAGTAGATAGATGGTCAACCATAACCTCTGTTGTGAGTATCACTGGATCAGCCTACGAAGCAAACAGGCAGACTGAGAGAGAAAAACAAACCCACAACTCTTCAGGGTGCAAAACAAAACAAACTAAAAAAAGACGCGAGAATTATTAAAAGATTATCTGGACAATGACTCAGCCTACAGGCAAATCTGGGCAGTTCTCCACTTACTAACCGGCAGAGAGGAGGTGAAACTCCCAACTTAGCAGGCAGGTTCAGCTCCGTCACCCAGGACCCAAGCTCGCAAGTCAAGGCCTTCCTCATGATCTCCAGGTGGCCCAGTGTCAACAGAGAACCCAGGAAAGAAGGTTCACACAGCCTCTGGATTGCCAGGAGAAAGGGAGATGCGGTATAGAATCTCGGAGATGGAAGGAGTTAAATTTCAGCCATAAAACATCTCATTTATTAGGGAATACGGGACATGATGGCCCAAAGCCCTGAGACACCAACCTGTCCCCCAGCTACACACCAACTGGTCTTGCCCACAGGGAAAAGAGAAGAACCCCTAAACCCTACAGGCAGTCCACAAAGCAACCATGGTTGATGGTATCAAAAGCCACTGAGAGGTCAAATCAGGATAGTTACTTGAACCCTGCCCTGATCACGGCAACCAGTGCTGTGTAGGAAGGAAAAAGCAGAAACCATCGTTAGTCCCATGTGTTCTTTGACTCTGGCCTTGCTGGAAAGGTTTTGCCCACAGGGCTGAGAGCCAAGAAAGAATGTGGGTTAGATTAAAAATGAGGGAGAAGCTGTTGAGGCATTTCTGATGAGCTGATTAAATATTGGATACTGTCTCTATTTCAACATCATCCTGAGAAGTGAAACTTCAGATGCTATTCATGACCTTTGCTTCCTCCCTCTGCCTGGAGATTCTAGGTATCAACATCTGGAATTGCCCAAATTTAGGAGAAATCTTGGTCTGGAAGACTTTGGACAAATTTTTGCTCAATGCTGGATACAGTCTTTGGTGATGTCTTCCGTTTATGACCTGTACTGTGATGGGATAGAGCACAAAGGTCCTACGTCTCTATCTCAGGCTGTGGAACAAAAGAAAGGAAAGTCAACTCTCGACTCAAAACTGGCCACAATTTTTTGTATTGTTCTTTGTACTCCTGGTTCCTCCTTCTGAAGGATTCTGAGTAGGGCCTCTAGCAGGACCCGGACCGGTTGCCAGGCTGAGTATCTGTGATCTGGGTCTGACCAGGAATGGGTGGATCACACTAGATCTCGTCCAGCTGCAGAGATTATTCCATTTAGTTCCCACAAATTAGAGATAAAGAGAAGAATGGGAAAAAAAATGGTTTTCAAGCTGCCCTTTGGAGACATTGTGTCTCACTTAGCTAGATGCATGTTCACACACAGAGGTTGGTTGACAGAAGGGATACCTCCCACTCAGGTCTTTCATCTATTCTTAACCAAGAGGGCCTAGGAGGATAAGATACCTTGACGGGTTCGCACAAACCCTTCAAACCCCAATCTTAGTTGGAGACAGTGCAATAGTTACAGGAGAAGGGATAAAATCTTGCAGCAAGTCAAAACAGTGGCAAAGATGTCCCCTGCCTTTGTGTGTGAAAGCTGCATGGGTGCTAGGAGAGGGGACACCCCTCAAGAGACACCCCCCCCCCTTAAGTAAGGCTTCTGAACATTCAAATTTGATCAGGTGTGTGATAAGTTGAGGTGTTCTTGTTTTGCACATTGTGAACCTTTGATACAAAACTTCATTCTTGCAGCCGATTGTCCTTTGAATGCTCATAAAAACATAGGAGAGAAAGTTTGGAAGATTGAATTCCACATGCCAGAAAAAGATTGGCAAAGAGCAAATCCAGTAAGGCTGCTATAAATTCCTCCCCCCCACACACACCATTTTCAAGAATAGACAATAACCAACATTCTTTCAAGCATTGCTATCTTAATCCCCAAGAAGAAGGCAATGAAAGAGTTTCCCCCTTCTAATTTTAACTCTCTATCTCTTGCTTAAAGATTAATACATAGTAGAATGGATTTTATCTGGGCATTGGGAAGCTTATTCAGAGAGCCTCTGAAGATACACTTTCATTCCTCCGGCTTAGGATAAGATAAGAAGTGTGTATCTTGCAGAAATTCCAACTATCTACAGACCAAGCAAAGGGTTGGTCAATAAAAACATTTGTACATAAGTACTGAAAGTTTGTAACAGCCAGAACCAAATACTTGGATATCATTAAGCAGAAGAGGGTCAGTCTCGCCACTAGAGGTTTAACAGAGTATCAGAGTTGGACAAGACCTTGGAGGTCTTCTAGTCCAACTCCTTGCTCAAGCTGGCAACCCTAAACCAGGGGTCTCCAATCTTGGCAACTTTAAGACTTGTGGACTCCAACTTCCAGAATTCCTCAGCCAGCTTGGCTGGCTGAGGAATTCTGGGAGTTGAAGTCCACAAGTCTTAAAGTTGCCAAGGTTGGGGACCTCTACCCTAGATCATTTCAGACATAATATTTTAGCCATGGATTGCTTGCACAGAGTAAGGAGTTTGACGAGACAAGTTAAAGGAACAGTCCTTGAAGAAGGTTTCATTCTTCAGCTGTTCATCATCCATGATGGCATTCCATGGTTTGAAGATGAGCTACCAACTCAAATATTTTCAGAATCTGTCTTGAATTCATTAGGAGAAATTTCAGCCAGGGCTTAATTTTTCCATGGTTATTTAAACCAGGGAAAGTCCTAGCGTTGGATAGTCCCAACTTCCCATCTAGGTCAGCAGATTGCTTCTCACTCTGCTCCTTGAGATGCTTCTCAGAAACCTCCAATAATTCTTGATGGCTTCCTCAACAATGAAGTTCTGAGCAGCTAGCATTACTAGCAAGCTGCCTCTGATCCAAGAGGTTGTACCCTGCCACTCTGACCAGTTGGCTTTAGATACCATTACCTATGATAGCTACACATTGTGCAAAGGGGTTTTGTATAATAGCTGGACTAATAGTGATTTAAAACCCTAAAGGAGAATTCTTTGTGTTCAATGTCCTTGGACAATGTAAATAAAGTTACCACCTTTAAAGTTACCACCTTTAAAGCGCTCCATGGCATTGGACCTGGTTACCTCCGAGACCGCCTTCTGCCACAGATTCCCTCCCACAGACCGGTACGCTCCCACAGAGTGGGCCTCCTCAGGGTGCCGTCGGCCAAGCAATGTAGGCTGGCGACCCCCAGGGGGAGGGCCTTCTCTGTGGGTGCCCCCACCCTCTGGAACGAACTCNTAAAAAGTAATTTTAATGGGAATACAGCAATCAATATTTGGCTTTTAATTAGGTTTTAGTGGGGTTATTTTGTGTATTTTTGTATGATTTTTTGTATCTTGTATATTGTATTTGTGTTTTTAATATGCTGTGAACCGCCCTGAGTCCTACGGGAGAAGGGCGGTATACAAATTAAATTAACCTAACCTAACCTAACCTTGAATTCATTCAGCTGGATTTCTTAACAAGTGGACCACAATAGTCTGCAACTGCCTTCTTTTGGGTGACTTTTTGACTCCCTTCATTGGCTGATGGATTGTGAGCGTACAGTAAAAGCCCTGCAATTTCCTGGTGACTTCCTGTCCCCTGTTTAGTAGGTACAATCCTGTGTAGCTTTTGGAGAACCTCAAGATTAATTGGGTGCTGCCATCTCGTGGGGAAGAGACGTATCCTCCAGCTGAGCTTGATTTGGGATTTGGCCAAAGATTGCAAAACCTCTGGAGCGGAAATGGGATGTGGTGCTGGTAGAGGAGGAAGAAGAAGGAATGCTGGCTGAGGAATTATGGGAGTTGAAGTCCATCCATCTTCAAGTTTCCAAGGTTGAGGAACAGTGGCCTAGGCAGGGAAAGGCAGACGGGACGAACACCTCTGCTGCAGACTGCTAATTCTGGCACCATTCAGAGGCCTCTACCAGAAGGCAAACCCCGAAAAGAGGAGCTGGGGGAATTTGGGGGCAGCACATTTCAGCCCCAGAGAGTCTCCTGTGTGTCCCAAAGGTCCCGGGACGAGGTCTCCACATTGCGCAATGTCTTGGCCAGCAGAGCTGGGAAAATCATGTTGCATCCAAAACCCTGAAAAGCCACATTCAGGAGGATGAAGTAACGCAGTGCAAAAATAGACACCAAGGATCTGGCTTGGCAGGAAAAAGACAACTTTGGGCCTTGTGTTATAAAAACAATAAAAGGGGGGGGCAGACCAGAAGCTCCCAGCTGGGTGCGCTCCTGAACGCTTTGGGTGTGTCACCCAGAGATCTTATTTGCAGAAAGAAGAACTATCACATCCACGGCTGATGGTATTCTGCGTGTGCAGCAAATAAAACCAAATGCCTTGTTTGTCTTGACCACAGCCGTTCTCCGCGTTGGAGCTAATCGTGCTCCTCCAGGTAGGAGTAGGAGAGGCATAGCCCCCAAGAGCCCCCTCCCCCTCCTGTCTCCAGGGTGCTCCCTTTGGTTCCTTGAGAGGCTTCTTTGGTTCTTCTGGGCCAGAACTTCAGCAGCTGGACACATTCTGTGTTTCTTGCAGGGCTTTTCGGAGTGTTTCCTGAAGATCCATTTTCTCTCAGACAAAACCCAACAGAACCTGAGGGCTGTTATCCAAGTAGCAGCCCAGCTGGGATCCTGGCTAATTCTTGCTGCAACAACGTGACTTGTCCTTGCAAAGATTGACAGTAAAGCTGTTACCTGTCTAGAAGCTGGACCAGCAAGGAGACAAAGAGGTCTGGAAGGGTGTGGGGAGAAGGCACAAGGATGCCAGAGCAGAATTCGGCTTCCTTGTCTCTTGGACCTCAAATGGCTGAAGCCCCTGGTGACCGTTTGGTCAGTATAGAGCAGAGGAAAAAAGCCCACAAGCTTGGAATCCACTTGGACATGGCCTTTTCATGCCGCCATCTTGACTTTTTGACCCAACCCTGTGGACACTCTGAGCAGCAGGTCATGTTTGGCCTTTGACGAGGGGGACCCTGCCAAGCTTTTCATCCCTGAACAAGCTGCCAGACTTTTCCAGGCCTCAGCCCAAATTAATGAAGGATTTCTATTTCTGCCCCTTAAAAGTTCCTATCGAGACTTTTGGCACGTCAGGGGAATTGCAAGTATTTTGGTTTTCAGGGGCATTTGGGCTGGTGTGCCCACTGGAAATCAGGAGATGCCAGGGACTGAGAATCTGGCATGTTCTGCAGACTTGGTGGAGCTGCGGCGTCTCTCCTGGGACCGTCGAAGGGACTCTTGGTTGCCTTGCATGTGAACCCCTTTCTGCAATGACCCTTGCCTTCCCTGGAAGAGCCTGGGATGTGGGGTTTGTACTGCATCCTCCTCCCCCAAGTGTCTGGCAAAGCAGCTGCCAAGGAGACACACCATGAGTGATCACCGCTTCCCAAGAGACATTTGGAGAAGAAACTCCAAAGTCATTCATCAAAGCATTTTTGGTCAAGAAAAAGGAGGCCTCTTCAACCCGTGTCCCACTAACCTTGATTTGGGCAGCTGATTGGGTCAAATTCTTGAACTAAGGCTTCTTACTTGCCAGAAAAAGCACAGCAGGAGATGCCATCCCCCTTGGAGAGCTTCCACAAGGACCAAAAATAGCTTGTAGAAGGATTTTCTATGGCAGGCTTCTATGAAGAAGCATTAGGCAGGGCCAGCTTCAAACTTGACTGCACTGAATTTCTGAAAATAAAAGATTTTGAAAAGAGGGAGCTCGTAGTGGTGGAACTATGTCTTCAAGGTGGAACTAGTTGTATCCTCTGAAATAACCCTTTCCTTGCTATTATCTGTTCTCAAAGGACCTGATGTGCTGGTTAAAAACATAGACTACAAAAGCAACCTATTTATAAAATTCCCTAGTGGCCACAGAAGGGGCCCAGGCAATGCCTGGTGAGCAACTGCCAAGAAGTCTGGCCTATGAGAAAGATAAAGCTCTGAACGTTCCATAATGTTCATCTAGTCCAACCTCACATAATCTGGTTGCCCCAGATGATGAATGGGGACCGTTTGAAGAGGCTTATCTCATTCTTCAAACTGCCCAGCAAGTGTTTGAAGCACTTGCACAGAGGGTGCCCCAGGTAGGCACCCTCTGTGCAAGTCTGCATAATGTACGGAACTGAAGAAAAGACAGAAACAGCAGCAGCAACTGAGAATGTGGAATTGTGGAGAATGTTGACACGTGGAGCCACTCCTGCGTTCTTTTGGTTAAAAAAGAGTAATCGCTGGGACTTGAGGTCCTTATGGAAAGCTTGAAGCCATGAGGCGCCCTGCCCAAGATCTTGGGTGTGTCAGTTTGAGTTGGGAAGATTCCCAGCCTTGGAGGTCAGAAGGCCACTTCATTGTTCTAGAGAACTTACTGTTCTGATCAGCAAGAGAGATTAAATTTTGATCCTTTCTATGCTGTAGAATCAATAAGATGAAGCGCTGGGGATGCCAGCGCTGGTCACAAAAGTGACCTTCATACAACTATCTCTGTTTCAGCCCCCCTCCCCGGGTGGGGGTGGGTGGGCAGCCTCTGGTTCTGGAGGAGATGCAGGTTGAGGTGGCCTTCCCATCTGGCCACAGCCCCTTCTTCATCGCTTTTCCTCTCCTCATCAGAGGAACAGAGGGAGGCCCTTCTCAGCCCAGTTATTGACAAGACTGAGGGGAGCGGCAGCTTGCAGAGTTCTAGGATCTGGAGACCACCCTGGACATTTTATTTTTAATTTGGAGCCCAAAGTCCCATTATCTCATTGAAGAACGATGGGTGTCACGTAAAATAAGCAGAGGTCAACACACGTGGAGGGACGTGTTAGCCTCGTGTTCCACAGGTAAAACTGTGCAGGTGTCTGCTACAAAAATAGCAACAGGTTCTGTAGCATCTCAGTGTTCTGTGGCCTCGGGCTATTTGTCCCTCTGGCTAAAAGGAAGGCCGCTAATGACTTCCCTCATTCTTCAGCCCCCACTGCTGGGATAAGCAAGGGCAGCCCACACTGGATCGTGGCCCAAGGCCATCACGGATTGGGCAATGCTTTGAGGGAGGGTTCAGAAAGCCTTGCTGACACCCATCTGGTTGCAGATGTCTGGGAAGACTCTGTGCTGCTGGGTGCCATAAATCAGAGTGAATGGGCAGCCCAAGCCGTGCCAAGGTAGGCTGTGGCTGCTGTCCTGGGGGCGGGGAATGAAGGGGTGTCCGTAGGAAGGAACATATCGTTCCGAGCGGCACATTCACGGGATAAACAAGCAGCTTTGCCCAGTACATCAAATGTCATAAGCAAATACAGACTGGCTAGAGAGGGTTCCTTCTCTTTACGCTGAAAATTTTCTCACGAAAAACTTCATGGAAGTTTGCATTTCATGGTAACTGCTAGGAGGGATCCTAAGGATAACCATCTAGTTTGGGGATGAAAGAGGTGTGTTTTTTTTTAAAGAAGAAAGAGTTAATTTCCCTCTCCATGCCAGACCTCATTGTATTAATTATCCACAATTAACCAAGCTGTCCTACGTTGATGCAACTGGCTTTTTAAAAAACACGCACTTCTAATAAAGGAGAATATCTGTAAGTCAGGGTTGACACGAGGGATCCTTGGTGCTCTCTGAGCTTGCTTGTTTTCTTGCAGACGTTTCATTGCCCAAACTAGGTAGCATCCTCAGTGCTAGGAAGGAGGGCTGTTTGCTGTCGGTTTATATCCTGGTGGCTTGCCTGTCTGGGTGGGCGGTGGGGGCTGCCTTAAGGATTCTTTGGTTGGGCTGTTTACTGATGGCTCTGTGGCAGTTTCTTGACTGGGGTCTTATTTGCAGGCTTGATTTGGCCTACCAGCCCTTTAGAACTGCTGCACATTTTCTGCCTTCTGCAAAGTTCACCTGGGACAATTGACCCCTTGAAGGTGGGAGAGGTTAAACCCAAGGCCCTTGTTGATCCACGAGGGCAACCACATTTGGGGATGATGGCCTATGTGAGAGTGCTATACAGTGACTGTTGTGGTCTCCCACAACCTGGCTAGGCCTAGGTGTGTTGGGAATGTAGAGCTTCCAGCTGGTACCAATCCAGGCACCTCTGAAGGATACTGGGAAGTAGAAGGTTGCTGGGCACAAGGAAGAAAGTAATAATTTTCTGCAAAGGGGTGAATTGGTAAACTGAGAAAGATGACAAAAATGTGTCAGGACTAAATCCTATTTAAAACACAAAAACCAAAATGTAAACATGCAAATAGCTACTGTTGTAGAAAAATTAGACCATGGGCAATGCAGACTACCAAGAAATTGGTTTCTCTCCTCTCCCTAATAGACTTTTAGTGTATTAAGAGTAGATAAGTGTTGAAAGTTAAGTTTCTTTGCAAACTCCTCTTTCTCAGGGCCATGTAAAAAACAAACTTTAGTCATAGAAATAGGCTGGGTTAGTAAGGGTGTTAAGATATTTATTGCCAATTAATTGCCCTCTACAACCTTTCTCAAAGCAAATGAAAACATGGTCTTCAGTGGACAGATTGTCCTAGGAGAGGAGCAAGGAGAGACAGGAGGAAAACCATGAGTCACAGAGAAGACGTAACCACAGCTTAAGTGTTTCCAGATGGTGGTTAGGGAACCCACAGTGGGTGGGTCAGTGGCCTCCCCATGTCTCCTCCTGGGTCAGTCTCTTTCAGGGACCCAGCAGTTTTGAGGGAGCTGGTTTTGCTGGAGGAAAGGGTTTCCCGGCCACTGTTGAACTGGGAGAGGCTCAGCTTGAATAAATGCTGGAGTTTATCCCGGAACTGCCTGCCCACAAAATAGTACAATAAAGGGTTGATGCAGCTGTTTGCAAAGCCCATGGAGAGCCCAAAGGGCAGCACCGCATCAATCATGGAGGTGAGGTGGCACCTGCTGATTACCTCCATCCAGGAAAGGGCATCCAGGAAGGTCAAGATGTGGAACGGGAGCCAGCAAATCAAGAAGGCCACCACCACGGCAGCCACCAGCTTCAACACCCGGTCCCTGACCCTCATGCTTTTTGCGAACCCTGGGTCCTTCTTCAGGTGCACCCTGATGCAGATGTAACACCCAAGGATGATGGCCATGGGGAACAAGAAGCCAAGGAGGTTTTTCATTAAGGCTGTTGCAGCTGACCAGGTGGCGTAATTCTCAGAGGGATAGGCCATGATGCAAGCGTTCACGCCCAGCTCATCGATGTATTTGACTTCACGCCAGCAGAAGGTGGGCAGAGAGGTCAAGGTCGCCAGTCCCCAAACCACGAATGTGGCAATGAAGGCCCGTTCCAGCGTTCCTTGCTGGCACTGGAAGGGGCGCACAATGGCCTGGTAACGGTTCACACTCAGGCACGTTATGAAGAAGATGCTTGCAAACATGGCCAAGGAAAGGATGGAGCTGGAAAGCTTGCACATCACGGAACCAAAGACCCAGCTGTATCCGTTGGCGTAGCTGGCGGCCCAGAAGGGGAGGGTGGTGAGGGCTAGTAGGTCGGCCACCGCCAGGTTGAAGATGTAGACATTGGCCACCGTCTTCGGGCTCCTCGGCCGACACAGTGCCGTGATGACCAGGCTGTTGCCCACCAATCCAAGGATGAAGATGACGCAGTAGACCACAGGGATGAGCACAAACTGATGGCTGGAGAAGCGGATGAGGCAGGCCTCTCTGGTGGAGACGTTGGTGGGAGATGGTTCCTGGGGAGTCTGTTCCGTGGCGAGGGTGATGGAGAAGTTCCTGAAATGCATCTTGGGGTCAGACAAGACGGGACGGCCTGCAGGACCCTCTGAGACATGGAACCTGTGCTCTGCACTACCTGAGCTGGATGCGGCTGGCTCTTAAAGAAAGAAGGACAACAGAACAGAAGCATGAAGGCTGTCTCTTCGGCAGGAGAGCTTCCATTCTCCCCAAGGTCCCAGGTTTCGAAAGTTCCAGTTTTAGCCCTTTTAAAAGACATTTAGGACGGCCCCTCTGGCTTGAGAGGGATGGATCTCCCGCCTGAATCAGCACAGATATTCCCCATTAGCAAACTAGAGTCAGTTGCTGGAGGTAGGAGAAGGAAAGCAGAAACGAGGATAGGATAGAGATAGTCTAAGAATGGAATTGGATGGCAGCAGAACTGTTCTGCTGGAATGCGGGGAATTTACCCTACTCCCCCCCCCCCAGGAGGGGAACACTGGAAAGAAACTGGCCTCTGGATGCTATCCAGATATTTCAGCAGTGGCTTCCTTAGGAGTACACATCATCGTAAAGCTGTACAGTCCTTTAAAGGATGGAAACCTATGAAAGAAAACTTGAAAAGAGCAGAGTTGTCACTTACAAGCTGAGAAACCGAATATGCAGAATCTGTCTTGGGGGGGGTCCCATGGGGGGGGAAATCCTCAGATGTCCACAGCTGCCTCCTTTTCCTGCATCTGAAGAGCGATCACTCGCTGATGGCCACTGCAGGGTCCAGCGAGGCAGCCTGGCCTCTTCCTGGCTCTCCCCAGAGCAGAGCAGAAAGTGAGCGCAGCCCCCTGATCCCAAGGAAGGAATTAGCACCCCCAACCCCCACCCTGTCTCCCTGCAGCTCTGGGGGAGGGAATTGACACCTTCTGCCTATCTCTCTCTGCAGCCAATGAGAGTCAGGGGGACTGGAAGTGGGCGGGCACTCTAGCCACCCATTCCATGCTGGGTGGGTGGGGATACTTTTCTTAACCCCTTTTGCATCCTCATTTCCACTCCTTAAAGCTCTGAGTTCGCCTTTCGCCTGGCACCTGGTTTGGCTGCTGCCCTGAAGTTGGGGTGAAGGAGAGGAGAGTCAGCCAAGCTGAGCCAGGCTGGGAATGGGGGGTGGGGGCTGGAGACTTGCTGGTGTTAGGGAGGAAGGATTCACTTGGATTCACTTGGAGAGCAGAGACCCCGGGACAGCCTCTCTAAGCCCCGTTCTCTAAAGACGCTCAGCAGGGAGGTGGAACTGGCATTATCCCAAAGCCCAGCTGGGGTCCATCTTTTCTGCTGGAATGCAGGGAATTTACCCTACTCCTCCCCCCCAGGAGGGGAACACTGGAAAGAAACTGGCCTCCGGAGCCACAAATAGCAGCTGGAAAAAACATCTCAGCTCTTTAAACCAGGGTTTCTCAACCTTGGTAACTCCAAGAAGTGTGGACTGCAACTCCCGAAATTATTCTGAGAATTGAAGTCCTCAACGTCTTAAAGTCACCAAGGTTGAGAAACGCTGGTTTAGATCAACCTGCTAGGCCTGTTGAGATAACAGCACCTCTTCCACTCTGGGGCTCTCTGATCGCCAACGTTGGGAGGGAAAACTTTTGGGAGGAGTTCATGAGCTCAACTGACGTTCTGAGAATAAGTCAACTTTCTCAGAATTCTTCTGGAGGCCATTCTTGAAACAGCACAGGGGACAAGGAGGCCGGCGTTTTGCTCTTCAGGATTGCAGCTCTCCACTTACTCCTCTTTATTTTACAAAACAACCTAAAATGAGGAGGGGATCTGGTAGTAGCCGTAGCTACCAACCTTAGTAGGACATGATGGTAGCTCTCCAGGGGTTCAAGAAGCTCTGACCTTCTCAGGTTCCTGGAGAAGCTGGAGCTGAACTGGGAGTCCTGCAGCCATTTCTTCCTGTTTTCTTTTCATCCATATGGAAAATAGTGGTCAATAGAGAAAAACAGCTTTTGCAGCTGATGAATTGGGTCCCGATGCACAGAATTTAGGCCATTCTAAATTTACTAATTACCCAACGCTTGGAGGGTGGAGCTGGCCCCGTTTCCTGCTGTGAACAAAACATGACACAAATTGAGAGTTGTGTTCCCCTCGGCCAAACGATGTGGTTAGTCATGAGGTATGACAGAAGATAATTCACTGCAAAGAGGTTTACAAAAAATCTATGAGATCTTCCAACAGAATCCTTCATCCTCTGGTGGCTTCTCGTTCAGCAGAAATGTCTAAACAAAAACACACTTTCTAGGCTTTGGCAGCAAGATGGACTAAAATGCTCTTTCCTGGAAGTTTCCATGCAGCACCCTTTCAAAATGTTCTCCTGAGATGATCAAGCTAGGCTCCGCCGCTGAAGACTGTTGATGTGCCAAGTCCTGTTTGTGGGATCCCAGTGGAAAAAGCATCGGCAAGTTTGTGCTCAGAATTTCTAAGAAAGCAGAAGAACGTCCATGGAGATTCTCCATCATCCAGGTCTCGGTTGTCCCAAAGGTGCTTTTTCAAGAGGCAACTGGACTTTCTTGTTTTTTTCCTTGAGGACATTCTGCTTCTCATCCACGAAACTTCTTCAGTTCAGTCCAAGAAGCTTCTTGGATGAGAAGCGAAACGTCTTCAAGGAAAAAACAAAGAAACTCCAGTTGCCTCTTGGAAAAGCAGAAGAATGCGCTCCGGTGGTTGGCCCTGGACGGAGGTTGCAAGAACCTTTCGGCTTCTGCAGACTGAGGAAACCGAGAGGTTGAAGAAGCAGACCAGAAATTCACAATAGCACTTTCGTTTTTTTCAGCTTTGGATCAGTGAAATCTGGGCAAACGTTTTTCCAGGAAATTTTTTATCTGGGAAATCCTAAACTAGGATTCGATCGTGTGATATTTGGACTTCTTCTGCTACACGTGGCATAAACAACTTATGTCCTGGGAAGTGTTTTCCCTTCTTCATCCCATTGTTTATCTAAACTACTTTTAGGATGATGCTTTTGATTACGGGAAATGCCCCGAATTACTGCGTTTACCTTTGCATTTTGCAATCAAGCCTTATTACTCTCATGCCTGTTATTATTGGGAGTGATCCTGGAGACGCAGAGCCTGCAGCACTTCTAGCCAAGAAGAAAGACAATCCCAGGCCGACTTCTTTCCCCGAGACTGTTTTTGTCACCTCAAAGCTTTGAATAACGTAACATCTTTATTTTCGAATCGGCAATTGTGCTTGGGGAAAAAAGTTCCCTCACAGATATACCGGTCGATAAATCCCACCCCGAGCCAGACGGGCTGCGGCCCAGACCTTCTGCCGAACCCGATTCAGAATGTGGGCTAAATTAAGCTGGCTTTTCTTGGCCAGGCGGGTCCATGCCTGCTTTGCAAAAGAGAGACCCCTTTGCCCTTGGCACAGAGAGTGGCGTGGGAGGCTGCCACGGGGGAAGGGAAGGCAGGAAGCAGCAGAGAGCTGAGCGAAGAGGGTTCAGGGATGGATGGAGCTTGACACAGGCCAGATGGGGCTCCCTTGCGAATCTCACATTTCCCACGCGGCGGCCATCCAGCTGAGATTTGGGGCAGTACAAAAACACTTTTAACTTTCTAAATCCAATTCCAGAGTTGGCTCATCTATTTGGAAAGTTTAGGGCGCCCCCTAATGGCTGAAAGCGACTCCAACCGGGTCATGTTCATTTTTCTTGCATTAACTTCCATGGTTAAATTCTTTTACACTCATGTATAATTAACTCCCTTCTGCAATTTTGGGCTTTACTGCTGGGGGGCTTTTTTATGTTCTTTATCCCTCCCACCCAACAGATAGGCTTCTGGTTTAGCTGTTGGGTGAATCTAGGCATTGTGTGAGTGAAACACACAAGGCAAAACGTGTTGTCACAAGCCTATCCCCTAGTTATTTAACTAATAAACTATCATTATGCAAACTGGCTTTGAATGTGGACAGCGGCGGATGCGAAGGGGTGGTGAGTTTATTCCCATTCCATTTGTATCAGGGGTGTCCAACCTTGGTAAGGCTGGCTGGGAATTCCGGCAATTGGAGTCCCAGGTCTTGAAGTTTCCAAAGTTGGACACTCCCGATTTATATTCTTTTTAATGACTAAAAGATTTCAATCCCTCAAATGACTGACAAGAAAAGATGGCTCTGGCCCATGGGAGAAGCAGGAGGATTTAATGGAGAGACATCCAAGACCCCCATTGTCAAAGCCAGGATTACAAGCCAGAGATGAATTTCAAAGAGGTTTTGCGAAAGAAATCCAGATGTCAGGTTTATAAACCATTTTTATTTCATCATCAACTGCTTTGTCACCATAATCCAAGGCTGTGAATATGTAACAAGATGATCTCAGGGGTAGCTAACAGCTTGCTAAAGCCATAATATACTTGCTCCTATGGATAAAAGTCTTTTCTTTGGCGATAACATTTTCCTTTTATTTATAAAAAAATAGTTTCTTTAATCTCGGCACATTCTGCTCTTCAAGTTACTAGTCCCTGCCTTTTGCAGAATGGGTCCGGTCTCACCTGTGGCACCCTTCTCACACAGTTTGTAACAAACAGCTCATGTCAACTTAAATATCTTATTTTTTTTCTTTTTAAAAAAACGGTTTACATGCAGTTTTTGGAGAAAAAACCAAAACTTAAAAAAAATATGTCCAGGCAAAATACAAAACAAACCAAGGCAACACATAAAAATTGCATCAATTCGGTTCTCTGGGTTCAGTTAAGCTGAGGCAAGGCGGTAACCTTTGAAGATGGTACCTTGCATAAAAATGAGTAACGTGAAAATAAAAAACTCGCACAAAGGAAAACCTGTTGTGCTTTTGTCGGAAAAGGGAAGCAACAACACTGTTGTGCTGTAAAGGCAAATAAGAGCAGCACCATGGCTTCAGAAGGCTGCCGGAAGACTGAGCTTGGCAAGTACCCTTTCACCGGCCGTTCGGACTGCACCCACTTGAACCCGACCAGGTGCAGAGCAGCCCCTGTGCCACCGGTCCACAGGAACACCACAAGGGGCAGCTGGGCACCAAATGCCACTTCCCAAAAGGGGAAACTCCCACTGAAATCAGAACCAAACCAAGTTTCTAGTCCTTTGGGAGGAGGACTGAAAGTGAGAGACAGTTGGGGTGTCGCCTAAGACTTCCAGTGGCACGGCTCCCTCTCTGTGACCAAATCGTGAAGAACGGAGTGTGCCAAATTAGCTTCCAGCGGCAGGATAAATTATTTAAAATAAGAGCCTTTATGCCATCTTGCCTAACTTGTATGATTTCTACTAAGTGGTTTTTGTTTTGTTTCCTTTTAAGGTGTGGCTTAAAAATGTTGCTGCATTTGCACCCATGACCGAACAGCAGGTTAAATTAAAAAAAAACAAAAACTCAAGCCCATCTCAAACCCTTGAACCTCTAGAAACTTCCTTTTTTTTTTAAAGGAAACTTTCTTTCCTTTCCTTCATCCTTTCAGGACAGGAGAGTCAGACGGGAGCCTTAAGGCCAATCCCCCGACGGGCAACTCTCCCAAAAACTGCCCCTCTGGATGAGGAAAGAAAGCTTTGGTCGGTGTGCCGGCCACCGGCATGAGTGCGGATTGTTGTTCCCTTGGGCACTTGAGGAGATGCAACCTTGAAATTTCTGGGGAAGGGAAGAAGGAAGGAAAGGAGGGAGGGAGGTGGCTGGACTGGTTCCCGTCCCCTCTCCGAGGCCTCTCCGGGTCTGGGTTGCCAAGCCCAATGGAGAGTCCTTCGGCCAAAGAGAGTCCACCTTTCTGGAAGCGGAGCAGAGCACTTCAGTCGGGCATCTGCGCTGGGGGTGGGGAGGAGGGCAGGCTGGGGGTCTTTGCTCTTTAAACGCGCTTCAGCCCTCGGCCCATCAGGCAGGCAAACACGGTCATCACCATCTTGGGCTTCACCTCCACCACGTCCTCTGGCAGGGCATAGACGCGGGCACCAATCCTCCTGGCCATGGAGACGGCGTACCTGGAGAGAGGAAAGAGAGGCACCTTCAGATCTGGCAAGGTCCGATCTACAAGAGAATTGCACGCACCCCAGCAGAGCTGGACCTGAACCCTGAGCCCATCGAACTCCCATGGGGATAAATGGAGCAGGATGGGTTAACCTCCCCCAGAGCCCTGGCGAGGGACATCCCAGGCGAGGGGGTCCAACTGGCTTCCCTTGAATCGAGAACAGGTGAGCCCAGCTCTTATGGCTTGCAGGCTACAGCTAGCGATGGCTCAAGTCTCGGGCATGGCCACTGACGATGGCTTCCTCCACAACCTGGGATAAACCTGCTGTCTGAACCAGCCGTGCACCAGAGGGAGGCTGAAAGGGCAACCAAGTCCGGCATCTCACTTGGCATTGCTGTGCTTGTCTTCCTCGGAGAGGTCGCCTGTCTTCACCAGGTCATAATTTATGCAGCCGGGCTGAATAGCATCAATTAAATCCACCAGGGCCAGGCTGCTGCTGATACTTTTGTCCTGGAGAGAAAGACGAGGGTCACATCAGTGAAAAGGGTGGACGCATCAGATGGACACCACCCTTTTTAAAGGGGGAGAGAGAACACGGCGGAACCCAGTCGCTGGAGAAGAACTGGTCAATTAGTGATGTCTCTGGCCCGCTTGGAGCAGTGCTCAGATTTGTGGTGTGGATTTACAGTATAACTATGGATTTATAAGGTTTGTACAAAGTACAACCGACATCTTTTTCTGCCAGCAAAGATACAGAACTTTTTCTGGTGGCGTCCAGGATAAATATTTTCAATAATGCCTGATTGCTTTGCTTTCTGGAAACAAGACAGCTATCTAAAGATGGCCAGAAAGACTATTATGGTAAAGGAGCAAAAAACTCTTAATTATTATTTTATTGCGAAAGTCCGTTGTTTTCAGATGCTCAGTAAACCTTTAAAAATTCAGCTGCTGGAATTGGGAGGACACTTTTGTAGAGTCTGCTCTAAGTAGCAACATCTATCTGTTTCCCCCAATTCATCCACTCCACTTGTACTCCTGGTCACAAGTTGGCTTCTTTGTGGCAACAAGATCCAAAGAGACAGACAACATTACCCACCTTAAAGCTCTGGATAGAACTTGATTTCCCAGCTTCTTTCAAGGTCGTGTTCACCCAATTTACAATGATGTCATCATTTGCTTTCTGACCGTCTCCGAGGTTCTCCAAAACATTCAGAGTGTATCTGGGCAAAGGAGACACAGTTACTCAGCACACAGAAACTGGGGAAAGTCTCTAAGGGACCTGCTAGGTGTGTTTGAACCCCTAGAAATGTAGGTTTTTCGTGGAGAACGTGAGCCTCCAGTGACTTGGACTAAGTGGCATGGGTGCAAGCATACCTTCTCATCAACTGCCAGACTAGAGCCAGGGTGAGGGTCGGGTTCCCCTCGTTGAGATCCTGCCCGCCAATGCCAACCAATGAAAACTTGGCTCGATTCTTTCCTAGATCGACCGCATAGTTGCAGTTTTCCAGCTGTTTGGTGAGACAGAAGGAAATTGGGGGAATGATGGAGAGAGAGAGAGAGAGGGAGGGAGGGAGGGAGGGAGGGAGGGAGGGAGATCACAGCTGCCTTATACGTTGGTGGTCTTCTTTTCACCCCTCCTTGCTAGAAGACCTTGGAGTTGGAAGTGCCCCAAAGCTGCTCTTTTCTACAAGCCAAGCAAGGGCTTTGCCCCTGAGGAGAGGCTCTCATTTCGCAGAGAGGAATCCACTCTTTGGCCCAATCCCGTGTGGAGTGAGGGGTGGGCGTCAGGTAGAAGGCTATCTGCTTTGGGGCAGCACCCAGAACTGCTTTAACAACTTGGGCTAAAGTAACAGGATTTCCCCGAACTGAACTGAAAATGGCATGGTTTAGAAACAACCAGGCTCCAGCACCTTCTTCATGTTTGCCCCAAGTTTTGGGTATGGAGGTCTGTTGACTTTGTTCCAGTCGACAGGAACTTTGATCTTCTCGTAGAGCTGTAAAATCACCAGGGCGTCTTGCAGGTCACTGAAAGAGAAAACAGAAATCTGCTCACTGAGAAGTTTAGTCTTCAAAAAATACCTGACGGATGGGATCCTGGTCATGCCTCTTTCGGTCATGCCTCCTGAAAGAAAGCCAGACTTACGCGTAGAGATGATTGACGTGAGGGTTTACGCCAAGAGAATTCATCCAGTTGCGGAACGTGCGTTCTTCACGGGTTTCACCTAAGATACAAAGAGTCGCTATTGAAGGAATCTACATTTGCTTCTCGACAGACAGACAGACGACATTATGGACACCAAACAAATGTTCTAAAAATGCTAAACCAAGAAAGAAGGAGAAGAAATCTTCAGGACACAAAGATGCAAAGAGCAACCAAAAGTCAGCATCCTTCCTTCCTTCCTTCCTTCCTTCCTTCCTTCCTTCCTTCCTTCCTTCCTTCCTTCCTTCCTTCCTTCTCTTTCTCTCTCAGCCACCCTTCCATTAATCACACAGAAAGAAAAACTTCTCACCTTCCAGCAGCGTCCAGTCAATGTCTTGGTTTTCAGGCTTGGTGAGGGCTGGGTACTTGTTGAACAAGTTGGCCACGAAGGCCAAATTCAGCTTCGGGTTGCCACTCACAACATCTGCTGGGGTAACAAACTGCCGACAGCCCAGCCTATCCGCTTGCTGGAGCATGCACTCGGCCCTCTTGAGGTCATCTTTCTCCTACAGGGAAGGAATGGCACAGAGGCTACTTTCTAACGTTGGGTTAGATGAAGCCGCCACCTTGGGAGGAAGTCTTTTCAAAGGTGGGTTCTGAGATCCGGAAGGCGGGGGGAGGGGGGGTGTCCACAGCAATCTGAAGATGGCAGTCGTGATCAGGCTCTGAGGCTGCCATCTTGTTTCTTTGGATGTTTCCCCCCCCCCTTGGGATGCTCTTCACAGGAGGAGCTCCCAGTGAAGAGAACCACCATGGACTAGCGTGGCTCTCCTTCTACGAGGTCTTCAAATAAACAATGCAATGCAGTCTGAGAGCGAAAATCAGCCAGAGGGTCCCTGGTGAAGCATTCCTAAGCGCTGCTTGGTAGAGTGAATGCTTGAAACCAGAAGACAATGGGGTAACTTGGAAAGCATCCTCTGATAACCACAAATGTTGGCCACAGACATCGTTGAGTGTTGAGGATTAGTAGAATAGTGGTTCCAAGGTTCCCAGCAGGCCACCAAGACCCCTACTCACACTGAAGCCTGACATGTTGATGTTGATCTGTGGCTCTCCTTCCTTCTGTCCTTTGGGGGAAATCTGGTTGAGGAGATGGAAGTAGGCTCTGGAGTCCTGGAGGAGGCAGAATCAGACCAAGGGGATTAGAGCAGGGTCTCTCAACTTCAGCAATTCCGAGACGGGCAGACTTCAGCCCCCAGGATTCCCCAGCCAGCCTGGGATTGAGAAAGGCTGCATTAGAAGCAGCTGAGCTTTTTCAGCCCAACGTTATGAATCCCGTGCAACGTAATACGTTAGTCAGAAGTAGGAACGGTTCCTGTACCTTAACAGAGTTATGGAAGTCGGAAAGCTTGTAAAATCAAAATAAAAAAAGCCAAAGGGGAGAGAGAGAGAGTCCAGACAGCACAGGAGAGAAGAGAATTAAGAAGGTTAGATGGACAATCATTTCAACTGAGAGAAGGCTAAGGATGCCAGCCGCTCCATCCAGAGCAAACTCCCTGGAGGAGCATTCAACTCCGGGCTCCCTTCCCCAAATGAAAGACTTGCCTGGACAAACTCCCACCGAGACCGCCAATACCTTTATCTCGGAGCTGAAGTTGTTGATCTTGTGCCACCCGGCGCTCTCCAGGTGGTAGTTGGCCCATCGCAGGAGAAGCTCTTCTGGGGACAACTTCATCAGGTCCTCCAGAGTCTCTCCATCACACAACAAGGCAGCCAGAGCTGAGAAGGGGAGAGAGGGAAGTCTCAGGCCTCCAGTTCACGGTTCACCCTCCCCAGGGAACATACTTCGTTGGCCTCTTCAGTAGATGCAAACCCTCTCGTGCCCCGGGAGGTCACAGAGGCTTCCGTGGCGAGGTCCCTTCCGTGGATCCCTACGGCTGCAACCCTGGCGGAGGGCAGGGCTGAGAGGGCGACTGGCCCAAAGTCACCCCGTGGGTCTCTCTGGTCCTGGCCCAATTCTCTGACCAAGGAGGATGCTGCCTGCCTCTCAAAACTATCCGGAGGAGCCAATTAAACACTAAATGGTTTATTAGGGTTCTTTAAAAATTGCCTCTGCTAAATCCTAATCCTTAGATTGGATCTCTAGCTTTATTTACAAGGGAAGCAAATGAATGACTTTGAGGCTTTTTTAAGTCCTTGGCAGATATTTTTCTTTTTTATTATTATTATGCTGGATTATGAAACCAAAATAAGGTCAAATAAGGGTTTTAATTTATGAGAAGCAGTCTATTAGATGTGGCCAAGAGAGCCTGCATCTATTTTGGTATTCTAAGAGGGCGGGAGCCCAACTTCTCTGGCCAAAAGCTCTGGCCTTTGGAAAACAAAATTTGTAATCCTATTCTTACCTAGAAAGAAATGAGATGCACTTCTGAGCTAACGCGTTTAGGAAATACTTTGGCTTAACTGAGGGTTAAATATCTATTTAGACCAGTGCTTTTCAATTTTGGCAACTTTATGTGGACTTCAGCTCCCAGAATTCCTCGTGCTGGCTAGGGAATTCTGGGGGGTTGAAGTCCACACCTCTTAAAATTGCCAAGTTTGAAAAATACTAGTGTGTGGGCATTCTGCTGGCATGCCCCATTCCTTGCACAGTTCAGCCCAGCTCTCTTACCACGCCGTTGCATGTTTATCCCATACTTCAACTCTCCCCAGTCAAAGGCTAGTCCAACCGTGCTCCAACCCGTTCAGGGCCCTCTGCAACCAGCCGTGGAAGCGGGCACCGTCACCCAGCCACTGGCACGAACAACCGCCCAGCAGAGGCCCAGGTGGGCTTCCCTCACCTTCATTTTTGCTGAGTTCAATATCTGCAAACAAGCCAATCTTGATAATCTGCCAGAGCAGGCCGAGAACCAGATGGGGCTTCCCTTCCCTTAAATCCTCTGCCCCAATGTTGACCACGTGGCACCCGATGGCGGAAGCAGAATTCAAAGCCAAGTTCAGGTTTTCCTGCAAATGAAGAAGTCTTTTAATAGGAAGTCATCTGCAGTCCTCAGGCTATGCGATTCAGGCCAGTTCACGATGACGTCTACAGAGGCCATGGATTTTTCCTAACCCCCACCCCCCACCCCCCACCCCAATGAGAGGCATCAAACCAGTGCTTCTCCGAATCAAAATATTTAAAATTCCCCGCCTCGCAAACCTTGAACGGAGAGATAGCAAGTTGAAAACAAGAGAGAAACGGGTAGCTTTCTCACTGCCAGAGCAAGATAAGGCTTGAGATGCTGGTAACTGAACAAGAAAGGAAGAGAGGAGGGAAAAGAAGAAAGATGGAAGAGGAAAGGAAAAAGGGAGGAGGAAAGAGAAAGAGGGAAAGAAAGAGGGGGGGGAGAGCCAAGGCAGAAGGAGAGGAGAGAGGGGGATCTAATTGAAAAGCTCCTGGTAGTTTCTCCACTTGAATAGATGCCAAATGCAGCCTTGGTTCATCTTCCTCTTTGAACGCAATTAATATTTACTGAGCAGCATCTCTATTGTTGGGAAAGGTTCTGCTTTCAATGTCCAACAAAGAGACGGCACAAAAGCCTCTTTTAATAATTTAAAGCAAACAAAACCCATCTCCTCTCCTAGCCGCCCCCTTGGATAATGAACAAATCCAGCATTATTTAAGCTGCGGGGAGAGAAGACCTGGGAAACAATGGACCCCCACCTGAATTATGAATGGGGTAAGCTTCTTCTTGTTGATGGCTCGTTCATCAATGGTGTCAGGAACAGAGAGGTTGATCATTTTACTACGAGGAAGCAAGAAGGAAAATGAACACCTTGGAGTTAGAGAGAACCGAGAACAGCCTACCTCTTCACGGGGGCTTCTCCTGCCCACCTCCTGCCAAGGGCATCGTCCCAGAGCAGAGGACTCACCACAAGACGATCCCGTCCCCAACGGCTTTGAAGAGATCGTCCGTGTTTGGATTCATGGGGATGACATGCTTGCAGTCCAGGTCGTTTTCCAAAGCTTTGTTGATCCAGTTCACAAAGGCGTATTTCTCTTCCTCTAAAGTGGAAAGAAGCTCTGAGATTAAGACTCAAGTGACACCAGTGGGGAAACCCACCAACGCTGCAGCTCAAAGCCCCCCAGTGGCACCTGGGAGGGTAGCGTGGGAGGGGGTACAACAGTTTGCCAAGGCAAGAGAATAGATAGGAGACTCTGTGTCAGTTCTCCCCTTGAAGTCGAAGACTTGGGGTTTGCACTGCAATACCCTGTCCTCCATCGCACCCTTCTTGCCCCCTGGGGACCCCTGGATCAACACTGCATGAACTTCAGATAATCCTGAACTTATGAGCACAATTCAAACCGAAATGTTTTTTGGCCAGAAACCATTACAATTTTGAACCGTAGTTCAACAAATGTTCATAAAGTGAGGACTACTCGTATTAGAAAAATCCTGAGACAGACTTTCTCCCTGCTTTAGATCACCCAAGGACCAGAACTACAGACCTGATGGATATTAGGATATTGGGTCTATCAAGGAAGGTGGAGAGCAAAACAAACAGGTTTAACCATTGGCACCTTGGCCACCAAAGGCATCGGTGTGGTGGGATCTACAGAAGAAGTTTGGGCAGCTGTGAGAACTTCAGGGCAGATGTTGGAAGGGCAGGAAAGGGCCCACCTAGTCGCAGGCCTGGCAGGGCCAGAAGGGGAGATGAAGCCCCCAGGCAGTACCTGAGTACGAGTGTTGGGTGCCTTCGCTGGACAGCTCCGAGGTGCCCCCGATGGCGCAGATGCCTTCCTTCCGATTGATGGCCTTGCGGAAGGTCTTGGCAACGTCGCTGCTTTTCACTTCTTGGAAGAGCTGCAAGCAGAAATGCAACTGTTAATTCATGGCCTTGAGGGACTTGTGGAAGTCTCTGAAGATGGACGGGATAAACCCCAAAAAGGTTTTGGTCTTGCTCTGCAGTGGCCAAAGTCTACCTAACCAGGATAACCCTGGGATGCAACCCAGAATAAGTTCTGGGAGAGGAGGACCTGGGCAGCAGGAGAGTCCCACACCAATCCTGAAGACTCTTCTGAGAGACTAGGGGTGCCAGGATAGCATCTTTCAACATCTGAAGGGCTGCCACATAGAAGAGGGGGTCAACCTATTCTCTAAAGGGCAGGACAAGACGTAATAGATGGACACTACTAATCAAGGAGACAACCAATCTAGAGATGAGGAAAATTTCCTGACAGAACAATTAAGCAGTGGAATGACTTTCCCCTAGAAGTTGTGGGGGCTCCTTCACTAGAGAGTTTAAAAATTGGACAGCTGTATGTCCGGGATGCAGCAAGGTCTGCCTTGGGCAGGCTCTTGGACCAGAAGACATCCACGGTCCCTTCCAACTCTGTTAGTCTGTTATTCTTTTGGGTCTTTGGAGCAGCTGAGAAACCGGGGCCAGAGGTGGAACCTTTGAGAAGGTCCTGCATTAACCCACCATAACTTTATTCTGAGGAGCCCCCCCCCCCAATTTGCTGGCTCAATTCTCTCTGCTCTGCTGCTTTCAACGTTGTTTTATCGCTTTACACATTTTAGCTCTGCCCAGAAAATGGCTGCGATGGGTGGTAGAATAATGGGGTGAATAAATGCACGGCTGGAGGACTGAGGGAAGGAGAGCTGGGTGGTCTCACAGGAAAAGCCGCAGTCCAGAGTTTGGGGGAATCAGACCAAGATGGTTCCAGCCTTACGTAAACAAATTCTTCAAAGCTGATCTTTCCGTCTTTGTTCTTGTCTCCGTCGATCATGAGTTTCTGAATGATCTCTCGGACTTTGTATCCCGGGAGGGGAAGGTTGGCTTCTTTGAAAAGTTCGTGCAGCTCATAGTCACAGATGAATCCGTTGCTGTTGAGATCTTGCAGGTGGAAGAGAGAGACAGGTGGAAAAATCAGAGCAGGGACAAGGCGGGAGTCTGACCCCCAGCCCCCTCACTCCTTACTCCCCTACTGCAGGGCTCTCCAGCCTAGGCAACCTTTTAAGACTTGTGGACTTCAACCTCCAGGAGTCAAAGTCCACAAGTCTTAAAGGTGTCACGGTCGGAGACCCCTGTGCCACTGCAAGGCCAACATCCAAAGTCATTGGGGGCCAGTTGCCATCCCCTGCTCCACTCTGGGTCTTAAAAGCTGCTGGGGCTGAAAAACTCGGTGCTAAAGGCTCCAACTTTTCCTACAGAGAATCCGAATTGGGCCTCCCAAACAGGGAGCATTACGATTTCTTTATCCAAGTTGGAAGCTAAATAGGTGCAACTGGTGAAAAACAAGTGAAGGATGAGAAAATGTTAATGACTGCAACAAACGGGGGTTCTGGGAAATGGGTCCAAGCTAAAGGCATCCGGCCTGGTGCTGGCAAGAAAAGAACCACTTACCAACTTTGGAAAAAGCCTCCCTGAGTTCCTCTAGCTCATCTTTGGATATCTGTGTGACGTTGGCCATTTTTGTGCATTAACACAACACCTATAAAAGGAGCAGGAGGGAGGGGGGGAGAGAGAGAGAAAGAGAGAGAGAGAGAAAACCAATAAATTAGGAACACAAGTGCATATCCAATACGATTCATTCATTCATCCACTGAGGCAACACAAGGGACTGGTTCATTTTGCCAGGGTTGTGTTATTAGGTGGCTAAAGAGTTGCACCTCCCATCTGGCATGGGGAAATTGTTGTGTTTCGAGGAAGGATTCTAGGTTACAGTAAACCCCAAAGATGGAGAGGCACAGCCCACAAAACCTTCCACCTCTTTAAAACAAACCAAAGAAGGCACTACCAGACTCCTGATTTTTTTTAATAGAGTAAATCCTGAAATTCTTCAGTGCTTTTTCTGGGATCTGTTAACCACGGGGTCGCCTTGTTTTCAAAATCCGCAAACTGCTCTGAAAGCCCCTCTCCTTCAGCTGCTTCGCCCTGGCTGAAAAGATCCCCTCCTAATTCCGTCCCCTTTTCAAACTGGTTTATGCCTCCTGGTTTTCTGTCACCAAGGGGCATGCAGGTCTTAGGCAAATAAACAAATCCTGTAAATCATGTTCCCAAAGTCCTAGCAAACACTCCGTTGTGTGCACCTGGGTTTACTCTCCCCTTTCTCCCCACCCTCCCAGAAAGAGCTCCTGAGCACAGATGCAACCCGGCTGGGGGTGGGGGTGGGGTGGGGGGGTTGGATTGAGAGCCGAAACTGACCCAAGGCCAGACTAGGGTTTCGGGGGGTTTTAGCAGGGAGGTCTCCGAGAGGCTTTCCTCCTCCTTTGCGATCAGTAACTATCCAGGATTAAAGCCAGCCACCCCCTTGGCAAAACAAACACCTCCTCCTGGGTCCAGGCCCAGCACACCTGGCTAAGCCACCTGGAGAAAAACTGGAGAAAACTCACAAACAGCAGGATGAAAACTCAACCGTGGGGCAGAGGGTGTGTCTGTGGCCCTCTGTGGCCAGGGAAAAGGAGTTCAGAAAAAACAGCCTTGGCCAACAAGAGCCATCCCGTGGGGGGAAACTGCTGCCTGCCAGCAGGTTTGGTGGGAAGAGGCCCAGGGAACAGCCCCTCCCTGTTTGCAGCGCAGTTCCCCTCCCAGATGTTTTCCAGCTGCGAACCATCCAGTGCAATGAAAACGCCTGCAGCCCAGAGAATCCTTGGCTCCACCAGTAGGCGGGTCTTCTCGTTGGGGGGAACTACCTGAGGTTCCCTCCCTTTCTTGGGCAGACAGGCTGATTCACCTCTGATCTGGAGCAATTCTGTTTTTCCGAGGGGCGGGGGATTTTCCTCTAGGTAAACAAGCAGGGGGGAGGGTGAGAGTTGAACCATCTCCTACTTTCCTGCAGCAGCCGTCTGGAAGCCTGAAGGGATGAGCCGTTTCCTTGTTTGCTAAATGCTCTCTGTGCCAAAGATGCCGGTCGTCCCTGTTTTGTAGCCCAGGCGTTGCACAACACTCCACGGCTCACGGGCAGCTGTGGAATTATCCCACTCTAAAAGGCGTGGGCCGTCAGGCTGGCCCCAGACCCAGTTTCGGGAAACGGAATAGAATTTGCCACTTACAAAAATGCAGGCCATCGGACGGACCTGTGTTTTGCTGACGAGGACGGTTATGTCTTTAAGCAGAGGAGGCCTTCCTTCTCTAATTAGTTACGTGTTGCTTTTACTAGTAGGAGTAAACCCCGAGGTCAGGGAACGCCCAGGCGGGAGGACAATCTGGAGGAAGTCGCCAGCCGCCATGACATCAGCCTGACTCAGGCTGAGCCCACGAAGAGCCACAGCAGAAGTTGCAGGAGACCCAGGACAGGGTCGACAGGCAGCGCTCCATTTCCACCTCCGGAAGGGCCGAGGTTTTCCCATCTGGGCTCTGGGATTTTGTACTCCAAGTAGGAGCATCGCCAGGAGAGGGCAGAGATTGTCCATCCTAGCCTCTTCTCTGCTTTGGGAAGTTTTCCCCACTTGGGGTTTTGGAAAACTTCCTGGGGGAGCTGCGGGTCTTTTATTGTAGGTCACATAGCAGCATTAACATTTGAGGGCTCCTGAATAAGGTCGGCTTAAAGGGCACTGAAAGGTCTCTTGTGAAGCAAGTCATTCTTCTGTACTGGAAAGGAGCTGGCACGCATCTGCCTTTTGCAGAAATCGAAGAAAAAGTGAACGCTGAGGTCACATGGAAGTGAAGGAGAACCTTGGCCACTTGAAGATGGGTGGACTTCAACTCCCAGAATTCCCCAGCTGGCATTGTGGCCAAGGTTGGGAAACAATCAGTCAATCAGAACAGAGCTGGAGGGGACCTTGGAGGTCTTCTAGTCCACCCCCCTGCTCAAGCAGGAGACCTTATGTCACTCCAGACAAGTAGCTGTCCAGTCTCTTCTTAAAGGTCTCCAGCGATGGCTCACCCACAACTTCTGAAGGCAAGCCGTTCTGCTGGTTGATTGTCCTCACTGTTAGGAAGTTTCTCCTTAGTTCCAGGTTTCTTCTCTCCTTGATTAGTTTCCATCTGTTGCTTCTTGTCCTGCCTTCTGGTGCTTTGGAGAAGAGGTTGACCCTCCTCTTCTTTGATCTAGTCCAACAATCAAACCTTAATCTAGTTCAACTCCCTGTTCAGGGAAGAAATTAATAATTGCAGCACCCAGACATACGGCCACCCCTATCTAAGTGTTGGTTCCCAGACTGATAAAGATCCAAGCTACAGTTATGGCAACCAACTGCAAATGTCCCCACTATCAGCGAAGGGAGACGCCTCCCCTCTGGGGCACCACAAGACTGTGAGAAAAAGCCTCAGAGAGGCTCCACCCGAACATGCGCGAGACAGATCATATATCGGTGCTCCACTGAATACAGTTTGCACACAATGCCTGCCTTTTCCATACGTCTTGCTAAAGAAATTCACATTCATTTTTCTCCAGCTGCATCTTTTCCAAATGAATTCTCACAGACCGGAACAGCCACAGTGCAGGGATGAACTAAAATATTTTGAACTAGCTGCCGAGGGGAGACTAAATGAAGCATAATCAGAGTTTTCCCATGCTTGTTGGTCCTGGTGAGTGCCAGTCCTTGCATATTTTACATGTGCAACAGGCAAAATGGACATGGAGGAGGTGGGAGATGCAGACTCGTGTTGCCAAACACAAAAAAATTATAGAAATGATGCGCCTTCACCTCGGTTAATGCTCCTAACTTCTCCTCGGAAATTTGAGAAAAACAGAGGGAGAGAGCTGCACTAGCGCCTTCTAAGATCAGCTCCAATGAGGGAGGGGTGACCCCAGTCCCTCCCCAATTCCAGGCTGGGAAGGAAACACCTGCTGCTCTTATCACACCTGTCTGTGTGTTGGGGGGGGGGTCTTACTGCCAGCCTACTTTAGCACAAAGCTCTCAGCACCTGGAAATGAAACATAGATTTGCTTTGTGCACTGAACATCCTTTGCTAGCAAACTGCAAACAGTTCTAAAAAAAAAAAAAGTTTTGCAGAGGCATCTAAGAAAGAAGTTATCCGTTTATTTTATGGGACCCTACATGCCCTGCAGCTCCTCCCCCCCCCCCAGGGAGAAGTTAGCTCCTCTTCCAAATAATCGATCATTGACTATGAAATAACCAAATCTTTGGGGAGGTTAATCTCTTCTATCTTCCAAGGGTGTAGCCACTGCCCAGTCCTGAAGTGCCTCCGCCCTAGGAAAGCTTTAGCCTTTTCACATTCCTGCCTGGAGAAGCAGCCGGTGTCCTTTAGAGCTCCCTTCTTTGGGGGTTCTTCAGGGACCTATTTCATGTATTTATTTTGCCTCCTCCGAAGGAGAAAAGGGCTCTTGGCAAACATCCCCCACCCCCACCCCAGCGAGGTCATTCAGCTGCCCAGAAGTCAGGCAGAAGCAGCCCCGATCATGAGATGGCCCAAATATTGCTGATGATAAAAGCACATTCCGAAGGGGGGGGGCAGGACGGTGGTG
The DNA here is from genome assembly GCF_001527695.2 of Protobothrops mucrosquamatus. Taxonomy (NCBI): domain Eukaryota; kingdom Metazoa; phylum Chordata; class Lepidosauria; order Squamata; family Viperidae; genus Protobothrops; species Protobothrops mucrosquamatus. The sequence goes on along the minus strand of NW_015386391.1, from coordinate 916,817 downwards.
GCCAATATGCTGGCAAAGACATTCCTGGGAAGAACAGGAAAGCATCTCCCACCCACTCAGCCGTCTCTGCACAAGGCTGCATCTCCCACCTCTGTCTTGAGTGAGCCGGGGAGACTGTGGCCGGCCTCTCCCTCCCCTCGCCTTGCTCCCAGACCTCAGGATGTTTGTTCCTGCCGGGCATCAGGTTACCAGCTTTAGAAGGAGAGGCACCAGAAGGGCTTTCCATTTGGCATTACCTCATGGCCCACACTGAATCCCTGCTGAAAACAATGACACACCTCTGTCCACCAGACACACATTGCCCACCATGCCAGTTAGGCAAGCAAGGCGCCTCTGCCATCTCCGGGTCAGGATTCCCGGGGCTCCCTGGGACCTTTCAAAGTTCAGGCCTCTCTGGATCTCTTTGATCCCCCGGGATTTCCAGCAGAGCAGCCTCCCAGCAGCTGCTGCAGCCTTTGCTCCGTCGGCTGGGTGCCTCACAAGAAAAGCACCGGCCAGATGTTTTTCCTTACCCGATACGATGACTCGCACTTCCATCTTAGACCTTCTCCAGATGTGCTACATGGCCGTTCCCATCAACTCCGCCCCAGTGCAGTGAGCAAATGGGCCACCTTCCCAAGGCTTTCAGTGGGAAGCAAATCAGAACCGGCGCTCTTGGCCCAGTGAACCCCAAAGGTCCCCCCCAAACCGAGCAAACTGTGCTGAACGCAGAGACTAAACAAAAATCCAAAAGTCCCTCTCTTTTTTTCCCCATTCAGCCTTCATTTCCTCCATCCTGCCATCAGGCAGACCGGCAGGAAACCCAAGGCGGAGAGGAAGGCGGAGGGAGACAGAAGAAAAGTTAAGGGCATAGAAGAGAGGAAGGTTGACAAGCTGAATCTCCCACACCCCTTCTCCCCACACACGCACACACACACACTGCAGCAGAGTTGAGCCAGGCTCGGACCCGGCAGCACGAAGCCCCCTTACCTCCTCGCCCGCTGGGACTCCCGGGGGAGCAGCTCCTCTCAGCCCAGCCCAGGCACAGGATGGGGCCTCCTCCCACGCCCCAAACACACGTTAAATCTGGGAGCCCAGCATTCTTCCCAGGCAAGCAAGTCAAAACATTTCCTGCCAGCACAGGAGGGTGTGCAGAGAGGAGGCCCCGCTTGCTCTCGGCCCTCTTGGGCTGGAATCGTGCATTACACAGCAAAACTTGAACACTTGCGCACGCACACACAAACACACACACACAACTACCGCCCGCCTTCCTCTCCTCGCCTGCTGCAGACAAATCATAGATCCAGCCTGCCGGGAGCAGGGTCAGCCTTCACAAAAGGGCTGCTGCTGCTGCTGCTGAATGCACCAGATACTGACAGCAGCAAAGAGAAGGCAGAGGGGGCTGCTTGGAAACCACAGGCGTCTCCCCACCCCACCCGTCCCCAGGGCCATTCGTGTGCATCTTTTCCACCCAGCAGCATTTCTTCTTCTGCCCAGACAGGAGTGGGGGTCCCAGCCCTGCCAACCCAATAGGTGTGGATGGATGATTCCCCCCCCCAAGATTTCTTAAGAGGCTTTGAGAGCCCTGATAGCTCCACGCTTAGGGCTTCCATCAGCCAGAGAAGTGAGTCCCCTTCGCCCAGCCCTTCCCAGCCCTGACGCAGAACTCAACTGCTGCTTCTCCCAAGAGTGGAGACTCTTGCCAAGGTGCGTGAAAGACCAGGGCTGGGGGCCAAGCAATTCACGCATCACAGCCCAGGAGAGGGTCCGGCTTCCTTCCGGCTCCAAGCCCTCCACCTGCCCCCCCCAAAAGGCCACATGTAGGGCTGAGGGGGTCCAGAGCAGAAACCAGTATAACAACAGAACCAATTATAACTAACCAATTTAATCAATATAAATTTCTCCTGCGAGATGAGAATCTCCCTTAGGAAGCAAGTCTCAGCAAGCAGTTGGAGGGGGCCTTGCCAGCCTGGGCACGGGAGGAGGGCTGCCATCTTTCTCCCCCTGTCAAGAGGGTCTGATTATTCTGCCCCCCTCACTTTGGGAGGAGGCATTGATGGTGTTGCCCTTCCCCAGCAGAGCCTGCTAGCAGACTGCTGTCTGGTTGGGGGACCCTTGGGACAGAGCCCTGCCAGGACAAGCCTGGCATCAGCTGGCACCTCCCTCTCGCGCGCCTGAAAGAGCCGGCCAATTCCGTTGGGTGAAGGCTTCCGGAGGACACTCGCTGCCTCGGGGCCTCCTTGCCTCATGGAGGCAGCCACTTGGCTCACCGGTGCTCCCGGCAAACGGAAAGAGGCAGCATCCTCAGAAGGAAAGCAGTTGAGGGGTGAATGTCCGGCCACATCAGTCCTCTGCCAGGAGGACGCCCTTTCCTCCCTCTCTTCCTACCCACAAAGAACCCAAAGCAGGTGCCACCCCAGCCCTTCACCTTCCTTACTCCACTCTTACCAGCCTGAATGGCAGGGCAGGCAGACATCCAATGCCTGCTTCAGGGGCACAGAGAGGGTGAAGTAACAGCCAATCGGCCAGCCGACTCCATCAGAATGAAAACATCCCCTTGCAGTTTTCTTTTGAGACCTTTGTGAACTTCCGTCTGTCCTACTCTCCTGGCCCTCCTACCTGGCGCTTCCTTTCAAGCCAGGGTTCCCCAACCTCTCCGGCTTTGCGGACTGATGGGGGGGTGGAAGAGGGGATGGTTCCATGTGAGCAGCGGGCAAGTGCACGCACAGCTCCATTTGCCCGAGTGGCGGGCATGAGCACCCGCTGCTGGTGCAAGGGGGGATGCGTGCAGGTGGGTGCTCACCCACCACTTCCACGGCCTGATTCCAAATGGCTCACGGCCCGGTAGTGGGCCACGGGCCAGGGGTTGAGGACCCCTGCTTTAAACAGTCATCAGGGCTGACCCTGCTCAGCTTTTGGGGAATCAGCAGCTGTTCTGCTCCTCGCAAGGCAGGGTGAGCGCAACACGGAAGAGGCTGCGTTCGCCTCGTCAGACTGCAGCGCAACAGTGAAGCATCGGCTGACTGAAGGCTTCGCTCTGCCCTGCAAGACCAGGCACGTCCCCATTGCTCTCGTTCCCGGTCTCTGCAGACGCGCACTCAACAACCCCCAGAGCAAGAAGTTCTCTCAGGCGCTGCAGGACTCCGTTGCCTCCAGCCCAGAGTTTGGGGGGCTGCTGGGTTGTGGTCCAGCCACACATTAGTCAGGAGCTCTTAAGCCTTTGATGAGCATAGATGTCACAATGCCCGAATGATTATTCTTTGAAAGAAGAGGAAAAGAGTTCTGCAGAGAGGGAGGCAACAACCTGAGTCCGAAAGATAGGGAAGACTCAGTACATTTCTCTCACATCCTGCCGATGTCAGACGTTATCCTCACTACTCTTAGAACTGCTACTAGCACTAGTACTACCCGCTTCTTCCTCCTCCTTCGGTCAAATCCCTGCTGAGGGTGGTTTAGCCTGGAAAGAGAAGCTACCTTCATAGCTCAAAGTTTTCCAAATAGGCAGATAATCCACCGTTTTGCATTCTGCAATGGAGGCACTCAAGGAAACAGGGCCAAGTGCTCTTGATCAAGATGGAGGCAGAAAAACTGGGGAGACCCGGCCTTCCACTGGGAAAGGATTCCTCCGTGAAACTTGGCAGGGCCTTGCTAAGGACGCGGGTTTCTCTGATGCTGAAATCGGGAGGAAGCGGCTTTAGATTGGCACGGTAAGATCAGCTGCCCAGCCCCACACCCTGGAGGCCAAGGCAGCAGCCGAGGGAAGGCCCAGCCGGAAGACCACCGTGGGGGAACATCTCCTCTGAGAAAGGCGGGGGGGGGGAAGCCCCGAAGAAGCCAGCTCTGCCCCTGCGCAGAGGAAAGCCTGCAAAAATGAGGGGACGGTAAACGGCACCGGGATTCCTAAAAAGAGGCCAGTTTGACCTACTTTCGCATCTCCTCCCAAGCCGCGCCTTGGAGCAGGAGAACTGCTGCCTGAACGTGCCTCGGCAGGCTTGGCCTCTCTGCCAGGGAAAAAAGCTCTTTGCTTTCCTGCGCTCCATTATTCCCTGAAGAGCTACAGGGGAAGGCTGTGGGGGAGGGGGGCACACGGCTCTTCTCGGAAAGGGTGACACAGCAGTTCTGAATGGAGGAGAGGGCCCTGAAGCAGCAGCAGCAGCAGCAGCAGCCCTGTTTTTCTCCACTTCTCCAGCCCTGCGGGAAGACCAGGAGGGAGGGGATTTCTTGCCCCTGGGTGGAAATACTGCAGATTTTGGGCAGGGACAGAAGGTGTCCCAAATCCTCTTCTGAGCCCTGCATGGAGCAAAAGAGGGCTTATCCGCAAGGTCTCCTGGAAAGCAAACAGGGCGGCAGCCTCCAGAAAGCAATGAGAATGAAGACAGCAGAGTTGGAATAAAAGAAGAAACCGGGAGTGGTAAGAACAGACCACAGGAAACAAAATGCATTAAACTAATTCATCTGCAAGGATGAAAAGTAGCCAGTTCTACCACCACCTTTCCGCCCACATAAATGGATTTATTCCTAAGCATCAAGACGTCGCAAGGGACCAGCTCAGTGTGTCTTGTTAGGAGCACGTCCCCCAAATAATTTAGAGCACAGCCCCACCGGCAATCAGGCCGTGATCACTTACGATTTTTGATCATCCAAGACCGGGATGAGCAGCCTTTTGGTGGCTCGGAAGAGGCTTTGATTCTATGGGGAAGTGTCCAACTAGGGTCAATGCTTCTGAGGAAGGCAGGACCACGCTCCTGTCTTAGCACATGTCTGCACATTTCATTTTAAAATATTGTCGAGCTGGTGGTTAGGCCTTCCCATGAAATGCATGCAATTCTCCCCTTTAGATGATGGGACACCAACCAAGGAGCCACAACGTTGCTAGTCCTCCATTACGTTGAGGGTTGGAGTCGAATTCCACCCTTGAAGGATCTGGCAGATCATCTCTCCATATCCCCATAGCTGCCCTGTCCTCTCCTTCCACCCATGGGACCGAAGCATAGGGAGAGCAGCCTCCAAGCCTTCTTCAACATGGGCTGTTGAAGAAGCATCTTCCCGTCTTCGTGGCTGCTCTCCCAGGCTTTCCCTGCCATTCGGAAGCACAGCAGCCATGCCAGAGACTCAGAGCTAAATTTAAACCTTGCCTCTCGCTTCGTGGAGTTTGGCAGCATCAGGAAATGAATGGGTCAAAGCTGATTATTATAGGTTCCAGGCAAGAAGTTGTCTCCATTGTGCTCAGGTGATGCTTTCAGCCCTACAATTCTGAAATGCTCAGAATTGGTAAAAGCAGCTCTGCAAATCTTTTCACTTTGGGGTCAGAGCGCTTTCTATGCCTTCTTTCTTGCCTTAAATCGTATGCATCTTCCTCATTATTGTGCTTTGCAAGGCTGGCTCAGGAATCCTGGGAGCTGAAGTCTGCCGGTCGTTAAGTCACCACAGTTGCCCACCACCCCAGTCTGGACTAAACCACCCCAGAACCGAGGAAAGAGCCGCCTTTGGAATCCAGACACAGGAAAACAGAGCTCTGACAATTTCAGGCTGAGACAAAACAAGATGAAACGAGGGAATAAAACCCTTTTCCAAAAGGAAAACAAATCACTTCAGGCGGATGGAATTTGCCTCTCACTTTCTATGCTTGCAGCCAGGGAAGGTGAGTCCTTCGTCTTCAGAGTATTTTAGCTACAGACTGAAACGGGGCAGCCCAGATTCCCATCTCATCTGGTATTCCTGGGAAGGAGACCAAAGGCAGTTTTCACGTTTTTTCTCCGAATTTTATCTATAGCAACGACACCTTTCCTAAGAAGGATATGATTTGTTTCAAGAGCAATGGATAAACCATGATGCCCCAGCTCCCCAATGGGAGAGAGAGAATTCCAAGAATTCTCCCAACTGGGATAAATCTCAAAAACTCCAGACAATCTCTAACCATTTCCCATCCCAAGCAGGGAGAATTGCTCCAGACTTTTTCAAAACATTTGTTTCCCCCAGAAACTTCCAGAGAGCATTTCTCTGTGAGCGTTATTGGCTTGCAAGGTGAATCCCCCACCACCAGACCCCCTTGGCAAGGGAGCCCCTTCGCTTCCGTAGCATTCCAGGCTCCCAGTGCCTGGATGTAACTGGGGAGAAACTTCCCAAATATATCTGCTGGCTGCTGCAGGAAAGAGGGCTGGTCAGCCCACAGATGTGGCCTCCTTCCATTTATTCCTCATTCGGCCACTCTGCCCGAAAACAAAGGCTTGGCGAGACAAAAGCAGAGAACACCAGGTGATGTTCACAGGGAATAGGTTTACCTAGATCCTCCTGGAATGGAACCACAACCAGCCGGGGTTCAGTGTGGGCTACCTGGGCTGGAAGAGGGTTGCCTTCTCCGGGGGCCTTTTAAGTCTGCCCGGTTCCAAATTCTCTGCCGGTATGGAAATGAGATGTCAACATCTCCTTCTGTTACAGGGAAGGATGTTATTTTTCCTACAGCCCCCATCTGGGTGTGCCTCAGACTCCAGTGAGGCCAAAATAACCATTATGTTGCCCAAAGACTGGAGTCTGGCGACCTTTATTTATAGATCCACCCTGCAGATATTTAGGGAAAATGACCTCATAGCTTTGGGGTTTTTAAAATACAATAACACATCCAGCACTACAATAAGGAGTCCATTGGCTTTCCACCCAGGACAGGTCTTGAACTGGCAGGCTGTTTGTGGGGGGGTTATCTTGGGGGCTGCCCCACCCAAAGTTGCTAGCCTTATACATGCCCTCTTTCAAAACAGAGCAAAAATGGACCTTCTCCCAACTGAACCCGTGTTTAATGCGCAGGTACGGAAGGTTTGAAAGGCAAAGAGGCGACAGTTCCATCTCAATTGTGCCTCGGAGCAACCTTTACATCTCTTCTCAGGCCAAGCTAGCCAAATGGACAGGGGCATCTGCGGATTCTATATACGGAGCTGGAAGGGGAGGGAAATGACCACTTCTTCAGAAAAGCGGTCATCGTCATCCACAGAGGGGGGATTAAACACCATTTGTGCATGACCCAGACAGACCAGCCATTGTTAATGCAGCTGATGTCCTTCTGGATCAGTCGGCTCTAGATTCACCGGTAGAAAAATGACAGCAGCAATAATCCTTCCTATTTGCTTCTTGGGAAAATCATCTTTCACAGGCCAATCATCTTGCCTGTCAAGATGCTACTTATTTTGCGAAGCATCGAGCTTTTAGGGAAGCCGACCAGGGATGCCTGTTTTGACTGAGGCGAATGGGGAGCACTTCAACCTGTCTGGGAAACACCAGGGGACGAAGGCTCTGGAGAGGCCCAGCCTTGAGCAGGATTCTTGCCCCGGTGCTTGGGGGCCTCTTGAGGAGTTTTTCAGCTGCCTGAAGAGTCACTTCCCAGAATGAGCTCAGCATTTATGCATTTTGAGAAAGGAATGCAAGCAGGAAGCCGGATCAAAGGTGGAGGTCATGTCTGGAATCGCAGCAAAATGAGTTTCTGGCCAAGTCATTAAAGGTGACAGCCAAGGCTGTGGCAGGGGAGGAAAGGCCTCCTCCATCCCAGGTGGTCTAAGTGAGGACTCTCGCTCTTCCAGAAGGCCACAGAGGGCTACCATCCACACAAATTCATCCCCCAAGGCTGCCCACAGAGGCTGGCAGGGCTCCCTCGGCCGTGGGGCAGCCGAGTGAGACCCAGAAAAACATCTGCCAGGATAGAGCAGCTGCCTTGCAGGCCCATCATCGCTGCTTGGGATTGTTTGGGGGGCACCAGAAGTTGGTCTCTGGTGAAAGCAGCCGAATCTAGCAACTCAGTTGTTGTTTCTTAAAAAGGACAAGAGGGCACACTTCACTCCTTCAAACGTCATGGTGCCTGGATTTTTCTCATCTTAAGCATAGGACTGGGACAGGTTTGTTTTGATAGGAAAAGAAGGAAAGAAAGAATAAAAAGTAGCAAAATGTAAAAGTAGCTTCATGTAAGGATGAGAAGGGGAAAAAAAGTGCTACTTTGTGGATGGAAAATACCCATTTTGCTTCCTGTATAGAAGCAACATTTCCTTTTTTGGATACTTTTTAGCATTTTGAATTGGTAACTCTGATTTTTCTTTTTTTTACTTGTCATTGATTCTGTTTGTTGTCTATGCTTCTCTTCACGTGTTTATATGGTTTTGTTATGATGTTGTAAGCCACCCAGAGCCACTTAGGTGAGGAAGGCAGTACAGAAATGTAATGAATAAAATAAATATGTTTCTCAAGCTTGTACATTTTGAGTTACTACATTAAGTGTGCAGTGCAACCAAGAGCCGTGTGGCTGTTCTCTTTTGCACACGTGTGTTCACAGCAGCTGTTCGCAACATTTGTTGTAGGGAAGAGAGAGACTTTTGCTTTGCTCTGAACACTTGTTGCAAGCTTGCGGGGTAAAAGGGCAGCTTCTCATCCACCACAAAGTCTTCGGGGCATCTTTCCTGCCCTGGAGGGATGAGGGCTTAAAAAGAGCCTGTCTCGACAACTGCTGTTGGGTGCTAATATTCTCCAACAAGGCTGGGAGGAGGAGAAGGGGGGAGACAGCATTTGGACAGATGCAGTGCAAAGCTCTTGACAATAAATTCCACCCAGCCGGGCTTTTGGTTTCAAGCCACACTCCATTGAAAAGAATAAAGAAAGTGGGCATATTGAGGAAGGACTTTAATTTGTATTACACCGGAGAGAACAATGCGCGCAGACACATCTATATAGCTGCAATCTCCTGAGCATGGGTTTTTTTTGCAAAATTCAGCCCTTATCACTGTGTTACACCTGCAAGCTGCCCTTTCAGAGGGATAACTGCTTTCCAAATTTGGCGAAGCTAAGAGCCCGCCTTGCCTAAAACCGCCTTATAATTTTGAAGCGAGTGCCAGCTTTGAACAATTCAAGCCACTGAGTTCCACAGAGCAAAACTCCTACAATTTCAGAAAGAAGTTTAGAGTCTATGTTTATGATCAGTGCATAGCAAAAACATTAAAAGAAAACATGCCCCATCCGTAAAACAGAGCTGGATCACCTTTGCATAATTGCAGGGCACTCTCTCCCATCGTTTGCATCAAGCAGTGCTTGTGGCCTGGTCAGCTGACTACCATGTTCATATCCTGCCCCTCCCCTTACACCCCCCCCCCCCAGTTCTGCCAGCTGCTACAGCCATTAGCTCTGGCAGACTTGCCCTGTCAAGAGACAGGAAGGGAGGCTGAAAGAAACGCAGCTTCTTCGCCTCCTTTGTCAGGAACCCTTCAGCCCTTGCAAAACAAATTCAGTGCACAGTCAAAGCACCAGTTAAAATGTATTACAAACACACGTTCTACACACTGCCATGAACCCCATCACAGCTGCCATTTAAGGCAGGGAAAGAGGAAGATTATCTATTATCTATTGGTATCCTGCTGGCTTCCCGTAGTCAAAGCAGAGGAGCCCAAATATCCAGTAGGTGAAATATCAGAGGTAACGGGAAATGCAGAATATCTGCACCAGAAGGAGAATTAAAATGGGTTGCAAAAACATGTTTGAGATGATGCCGTTGCATTAACAGCAAAGTAGGTGGGTTTTTTTTTTTTGTGGCTACCAACTGGCAAATGTAGCATCTGGCATAAATCTGCCTGCTTACCATCTTCTGAAACCAGCCCTTCCCCAGATTGGCTGGACTACAACTCCCATCACAACTAGAGGCAGGGGGAAAGGAAGTTTTCTTCCTGGCTTCACATCCTAAGCAGAGTGGAGAAGTCAAAAATAAATCCATGTTGTTGTGCATCTCGATTAGCCCTAACAAGGACATTATCCAGGTGGCCGGTGAATGAGCAGACACATCTCCAATAGCATTTTAAGTCATAAGTGAGATATGACCAAGGAATACATTATTTGAGAGATGGAGGATAGCTAAGACCACTCATACTAAAAACAACCCACCCTGTGGTATTTTCAGAGACTCTCCTAAAACATCTGCAAGATAAGACTCAGCCTTAACTGCATTTCTAACTTCCCCAAATATTCCACATCTGCTTTACATCAACCAAGAATGAGGAACTAAATAAAAATAAAGGATCTTTGCTAGGACAATGTTCCAATAAGCGCAAGTCAGAAGAAGTCCCAGCAAGTCAATTCCATCAGCTTGACATACCAAGTCAGAAGTAATTCTGGCAAATAAGCATTTTTTACTACCATGTTTCCGAAAACACACATACAGCAATATGGAAATAATAAAGTAAGCAAAATGATTTGTCTCTGAGCTGTCTGCAATCTTCCACAAGTTTTCTGAAGTAAATCCCACTGAATGTAAGACTCTTACTCATGAGTAATATACAGGACTGCACAGATTTCCAGCAGAAGAAAAGATGGTCAGCAGGCAGAGAAATAACCCTGAACTGAGGAGGGAGGGAGGATTAAGGCACCCTTTCCAAAGAGCAAGGAAGGGGACGAGCGGGCAGCTTACGGCGAGGAAGCCTCCTGGAATCTGCTTCTCCAGATGATGGCAGCAGAAAATCTCCTTAGAGAGCATGCAACGGAACCCAACTGCAATTCAACATTTGCAGCATAATTTTAAACCCCTCGGTCACGTGTCCCATCAATGACAGTCCCGAAGGCCCTTTTTACTTCACCCAAAAGTTCTAACATTCAGCAAGTTTACTCTGTTCCCCAAGTCTCCCAAAACCAGGCCTGCAAGAGGAGAGCCAAAGCTATCCAAAGTTCAGGAGGAGTGGCAGTCCCGTGGCAGGCTAATTTTATTAAAAGGCAGAACTTTTATGAAAGTTTGCTAGTCTGCCATGGGGCTGCCAGATCCTCTTCATTCTGAAAGCGGACTCTTGTGTGTGTAGCCTTTTCCTTCACTGGCCACCATTCCCAGCCTCCCGGGGTGTCCGGCTAAGCTCCCATTATCCCCAACCAGTTGGCAGGATTGCCCTTGTAGTCTAGGCCATCCGGAGAGAGTCATGTGGGGGGGAGACCAGTATGGCTCTCTTCATTAAAAAAAACAAAGAACAGTCATCCAAATCCCTTTTTAAAAAACGTCCTCTGCTTCGTTTCTCACGCCTAGCTCCCCTCAATGCAGCTGCTTCAAGAAGGTAAATTCTGAGGCGCCTCTTGTATTGAACAGCTTTTTTTTTTTTCATCCACAGAAAAGAATAAAAACAGGAAGCACCGTTTGGGGCAATGCCCTCACATTCCACAGGGATTAGGCAATATATTAGCCATAGTTTGCTCAGGCCAGTCGGCCCTGCTTGTTTTAGGAGTTATCGATAGTGTTTTTGGGAAGCAACATCTTAAGGCAAGAGTAAAACCAGAAATCAATTTTCTGAAGTTGAATTTAGTCTCTACTAAAGGCTTTAATTTGGGAGCCAGGATGCAGCTTGGCTGCAGCTGTGTCTCAGGAGCCAAAGGGGTCCTAACTCCCCCCCCCCTTTGATGCTTTGGCTCTGAGGCTGAAGCTCACAGGCTCTCTGAAACGCTGCAGTTTTGAGATTTGACGGGAAAATGCAAGCAGGCACGGAGCCAAAAAGAGAGGAGAGAAATGGTCTGTAAGCTGCCCAGAGTCATAAATGAGAGATGGAGGTTATATAAATTGGAATCCTAAAGAAATGAAAGGAGCTACTGGAGAAGCCTCGTGTGCAGAAGTGCCGGCATTTGACCCAAATGCTCAGGGCCGCCTTCCCTGCTTCTGGGCACATCAAATGTCCCCGGGGTGTCTGCCTTTCCCATCGGTGTTCCCCTCTCTGCTGCCCCCAGCAGCCCTTCCCCCTCCTCTGGAGGAGAATGGCACTCTTATCTTGCCAGGCTCAATGGTGGGTCTATAGGAGGGCTTGACCTGAGAAACTTCAGCCTGAATCAGCCCATTGAAGAAGATGCCCTGGGGACCAGAGGGGACGTCTCCCCCTCCCCGAAAACAGCAGGGCTTCAGCCCTGACCCTTGAGCTAGAATTAAGGCTTCCGGCATCAAAAAGGAGGGAATTCATCAGAGCAGTGATCCTCAACCTCAGCAACTGTCAGACTTGTGGACTTCAATTCCCAGAACTCCCCAGCTAACTAGCTGAGGATACCCCATGGCCGGCTGGGGAATTCTGGGAGTTGAAGTCCACAAGTCTTAAGTTATCCAGGCTGAGAAACTCAGCATCAGAGCCAGAAGAACGGAGCCCCGGTGGGGACAAGCCCCCAAGAAGGACTCCTGCGACCCACATCTTTCCTCTAGCTAGGCTGGCCCACCTTCCCCGCGTGCAAGAGCTCCGTGGACCCAGCCCAGATCCAGGGGGTGCTGCAGAAACCCCACCCAAGAGCCTCCAACTTTGAGGGGTGCTTCGACTTCCTTGACTTTATCACCACTGAAGCTCTTTTTGATTCTGGGTGTCGGCAAAACCCTCAGGGAGTTCAAGGGGGGAGGCTCACCCCAGCCCTGAATGCGATGCCGGCAGGCACAGCCTGAAAAGGGGGCGGCGTCTCTCTCTGTGCTGCACCCTAATATCTGAGCCCCGGGGAGCCCAGATGTTGGGGTGCAGCACAGAGAGAGAGGCAGAGGCCCCCCTTTAGCTGCCCAGCCGAGACCCGCAAGAAGATTCATTTGGGTTTCCTTCACCCCCTCCGGATGACGGACGCCCCGGAAAGCGGAGGGGCAGAGATCGCGGCATCCCTGGCCAAGCACTAAAGGCGGGTCTGGGGGCGACTCCTTCGACTGCTGGCTTTGGGGAAGCAAAGGGCGGGGGTGGGTGGGGGGGGAAAGCCAACCGGGGTTGCCCTGATGGGCAGCCCGGACTCCGGACTGAGCCGCCCCGCGGGGCCTCGTGCCCAGCGCCGGGTGGGGCCGGGAGAGCCGCGTGCAGCGGCCTCACTGAAGGGGGGAGCCCGCTGCCTGCAGCCCCCCGTCCCAGCCCTCACCAACCTCCGCGAAAAGCCGCTCCGAGCGCCGGTGAGGAGCCGGCAACCCCGTTCCAAACTTCCCAGCTGCCCACCCGAGTTTCCCCCGGGACCCGCGGGGAGGATCGGCCGCTCCGGCGACTGCCAAGGCCGGGCGGGCCGGGGAGAGCCGCAGAGATGCCGGGGAGGGGGGGGCGGGCGGGCCTTCTTCTCCGGGGCTCAGCCTCCCCCCCTCCCGCCCAGCTCAGCCCGCGCGCCCCCCGCCCGTCTGCAGCGCCGGGAAGCCCCGGGCTCCGTTTGCCCGGCCGCCTCTGGGCGCAGCGCCGCCCGGGGCTCTGCCTGCGAGGGGGCTGCGAGTCCCGGCCGAGGTAGACTGCCCCTCGCCCTGGAGGCTCCCGGAGAGCTGCGCCCGCTCCCGTCGGAGCCCTCGGGCTGAGCCGGGACCGGCGGGCTCCCCTTCCCATCTCCCGCTCGGGCCGCCCGCCCGCCCGCCGCTGCGCCACTCACGGCTCGGNGCCCCCGCCCCGCGGCTCTCGGGGGGCTGCCGCGCCGGCTGGGCTGCTCCGCCGCGGAAGCGCCCCATCGCGGGGGGGGGGGTCGTGCCGGGCGCCCGCCTGGGCTGGAGGGGGCGGCCAGAGCGGCCTGGGACGGGGCTGCCCAAGTGGGGGTCTCGACCCAGCTGAGCGGGGCGCTTTGGGGTCTCTCGGGGCGCTTTCGGCTCATCCCGGACGCCTCCCTCCCGCCCCGCCCCCCCCGAAGCTCCCCGGGCTGCCCGCGATCCTGGCAGGCCTCCCCCCAGTTGGCCCGGCTGGAGCGAACTTCAGCGCTGCGCCCGCGGGCGCCAGGAGAGGGCCAGGGGGGTCTTTCCCCCGCCTGAGCGCTGCCCTCCCCCTGCCAGGAAGGGCCGGGGCTGCTTTGGGTTCCGACCCCTCCGCTCCTCCCAGCCGCTTGGCTCCGTTTGCGCCTCTTCGCCTTCCCGCTTCTGGTCCGAGCGCTCTCCGCGCTCCGTTTTCGCGCAGCGCTGGACCAGCAGCTCTTTGGCCAAGAAGGGCCCATCCGTGGGTAGCAAAGGGCCCAAAGGCGTTCTCCTAGGGAAAACGCTTCTCCCGAAACCCAACAGATGACCGGCGTCGGTCGATGCCTCTTGTGCCAAGGAGAGGTCTCCAGCACACTGTTGGCTGGCCTTGAATGCCGGCTTAAGCAGGCCATGGCTTGATCCACCTTCAAGGTGGCATCTACTTCTTCTTCCAGATCAATCCGGAGCATGCTAGGTAGATACCACCAAGTAAGGCCACTTTATTTAAAGCTAGAAATGTTGTAAAATATTGGAATGTCAGGTTTTGGAGCGCTACAGCCAAGTGAAGAACCCTGGACTTTGCACGCTGGGAAACGTCTCCCCCCCCCCACTTTGCCACGGGTGCCACAGCACGGCAGGCCTGTCACGGGATTCCTCGGCTGTCAGTGCTTGGTCTCCGCCCAGGATGTGCAGAGCTGGGGAGCAAACAATCCCAGCCCTCTTGGGCAGGATTGCCAGCTGCTTTTCTGCAGGAAGATCGGACTGGAGTGGGCTCTGCAGAAAGCAGGACTGGAGGATTTGTTACCGTTTTAAGCTTCCTTTGGTAAACCCAGCCTCAGGGCAAGTGTGATATTCTGCTCACGTGGGACTTCCTGTCTACCTACAAGCCTAACTGACTTTAAATAAACTTTCTGTGCATGCAAACACAGGGGCCGTCGGTTGACTCTGCTCTCTTAAGAACAAACCAAAGCAAATATCTCTTTTATTTATTTAAATGTATTGGCCCCTGACACCAGTGGACACTGCGTGGGGTAGAAAACTAGAGGGAACATAAAAACAGCTAAAAAGGTTCAATCAAACAGACAGCCTGGGCTAAAACCACGATGAAGTCTCTCTGATAGTCCTTCAAAGATCTTCAGATGGGATCACAAGCAGCCTGATCTGGATTCAGAAAATTCTGTGGGTCCCTCGTGTGCCTGGTCACTCGGAACTTCACTGAGTCGCAGATGGAGCAGACCTGGAGATTCCCAAGTGCCCCTTAAAGACCTCCAGCTGTTCCTTCTCATCCATTTGCCTTCTCTGAAGTTTGCTTGATTTGAACCACTGTTTTTTCTAAAGACGCTGTTGTTCCGTTTATCCTTTGGAGCTTCTCCATTTTTTTTTCATTTCTGGTCTATACATCCCATAAACCACGGGTGGCTCAAAGGCAATCATTCAATAAGCCACGACTGGTGGATGCACATATTCAGCTAGTCCAGAAGCTGCAAGGGCTGAGTTCACCCAAGGAAGTTGGAGCTCTGCCTTCTGGCATCCACAGGACACCATAAATTAAAAAAAAAAACAACGCACACCAAGGTAGTAGCTATAACAATTTGATACACCAAAAAAACCGGGGAGAGCTTTGATCCCATCACTGTGACTGCCATCTTGACTTTTTTTGACTAGACCCTGCTGGCACCCTGGTGTAAAGCCAGGTGGTGCATGTTCACTAGTCAGCAAAATCCCCAGCGTTCCAAACCAAAAACAGATTACATGCGATCAAACATCTTTTGTTCCTGGAAACAAGTGTTGGGGTTTCCTCTCTTCTAACGCCACGAGTCCCTCGGCAGCTGTCCGGGCCGAGAGCCGCTTGCTCAGCAGCTGTTGGGGGAACAGAAAATCCAGGCTCATGGAGGGGAAACGGGGGGGGGGGGTGTCCTCCGGGGACCCAGCTGAGCGAGAAAAGTCCAAAGCAGCAGCAGGGAGAACGTGGCCAGGAGAAATATGGGCCCAGGACTTCACCCTCCAAGTCTTCCACTGGAGATCAAGGCTGGGGCAAAGAGGGGCTGGAGGCCAGGAGCAGATGGGGAAGGGTTTAGAAAGCCCAACTGCCATCTTAGAAGTGCTTTTAAACAATTTTTTTAAGTGCCTTTAGTAAGGAAAAATAGCAATGCTACAAAAACAATCCACCAAATAGCCCTGCTAGAAATGGGGATAGGAGAAGAGAATTTCAACAAACGAGGACAAATGCTAAGAACAATTATTAAAAAGAGATTATGAACCAATGAACAGTTTTGTATTTGGGCTTTAAGACAACCTGTACATATTTTCTCTTGATGATGATTTATGGAACAGTGAACTCTTACACTAATAATAGTCAGTTGGAAATAATATGTGTGCGTTGTCTTTCTTCAACACGGAAGGGATGCAAAGAGTTCTAAGTTTAAACACAAAAGAAATTAAAGTATAGGTTGTGCTTTTTTCTGGAGGCACATAATTTCAAGTTTGTTTCCTTTAAACTGGGATTCTTTTAGAATTCCTTTTTGAGGAACTTTATGACTTTATCTAGAACACACACACCCCTCCAAGTACAGCACTGGCACATTGCAGAAGAAGGCTCAAATTCCCAGTTGTAGCCTAGCCCTCCCCCCTCCCCCCCCCATCACGAGTCCAGTAAACAATGGCCACCATCAGCTAATCGCTTTTTAGGCCTTTTCCCTGCAGGGGAAAACCTTGAGATTTGCTCTCTGTACAATGGGGTTGATATGGTTGGTAGGGGAAGAGGAGGATGAGCTGATCTTTGACCCCCTTCTTTGAATTAAGAATGACTTCTGCCTACTGATAATACAGGATCACATCACCTTCCACGTCTGATTTGCTGTTTTGTGTCGCAGCCCTTCCCACTTCCTGGGGCCTCAAGAAATGTACTTAAAAGGTGATGAAAAGGGACAAAATGGGAGGATGTGGTTTGGGTGCTTTCCCCCCCAAAGAACGTTGCCCAACTGCTGTGTTAACAGCTTGAGAGAGAAGATGTGAATAAAGCTAGTGATATGCAAAGTTAAAGGCGCACATTTCTGCCGCAAGGGTTTTGTGACACGTCAGAGAAAAATCCGGGTAGGAGCTGGGTCTGATCTCTTATCAAGGAACCACGATTGCCACCAGCCAATGATGATTGCCAGAGGAAGAAGGATGATCATGAGGATAACCTTTGTGAGCTTCTGAGATCAAGGGCCATCTCCTTCCATGCCCAACTCCCTTGGGTCCCACGACTCAAGGAGAGAGGAGGCCCTCCTGAAGCTTTCACTGCCACCCTAACAGTTCCACCCACGAGGAGCAAGCAAAAGCAAATCATTCTGGCCCATCAACAGGGCTTCAGGGGTTGTCCGTTCTTCGGCCAGGTGCCCCACTGTCCACCTGCTCCCAACTCCAGGTTTTCTGGATGATCTGAATTCTCTAGGTCCATTTTGGTACCGCTTCAGATCAGTGGATTCCATTGGATGACCCGTGTTAGGAGCTGGAGAGAAGGAATGTCCATCTTAGGATCAGAAATTATGTTGGGTGGATGAAGAACATCAAATTCAGTCTGAACTCAGACAAGTCAAGACACTCTTAAGCAGTAAAGCTGATTTGGAAGTTTGGTTTCAACTTTGACTGAATGCTATAATCCTCTTGAAAACAGAGGATCCGGAGGGTTCCCCAAATTCTGAGAGTTTTTGGTACAACACGTCTGAAAGCAACAAAATAGGAAATGGCTGATTGTGAATAATGAAAAATCCATTCTAAAATGAATTACCTGTATAGATATTAATTTTTAGTTTTCTCTTTCCCCCTCTTTCTTTAATGTTTACATGCTTGTTAGGAACTTTTCTTGTTCACAAATTTTATTTCTCTGGATCCGTCTATTATTTGCACTTTTGTGTAAATCAGTATCTGAGCCCAACCAGAGGACTTTCTCCCCATTGCCCAAGTTGCAAAACAGGAGGAGGAAGGCCCGCGAATCGTCTTGCAATACTCAAAAACTTGGCCAACACTACAGAAATATTACAACTGAGAAGAGGGGCCCTCACTGATGCTGGGTGTCTCTGCTTCTTGATGCGGCCATAGTCATCTCCAAAGACCTAATCAGCATTAACACACTGAACTTCTGGAGAGTGAAGAGGGAAGCTCCATCTCTGCCCCCTTCCTACTCAACAGCTAAGGTGAACCCACATTCCTGGTCTGTGTGTAAACGGGGCACCCTCTAGCGCCTCCACTTAGCCTATCTGTATGACCGGTGAATTAAGAGAATAAAACTAGTTAAAAAAGAGGCTTGAACAGTTAGCCAGTTATCATGTCTTGCTATCGAATCTGACCTTCAAGTCTGTGTTGGTTTTTCATAAATTTTGCTTTCATAAAAACAGAAAATGTGACTTGGCCCTCCTTGCCTCTGACCTAGGAACTTGATCTTGGAATTGCCTCTCCCTTCTTTAGATTTGCAAAATGCCCCAAATCGGGTCTTTCTTAAGGCAAGCGTGGGAGATCGACCAAGTTGCTTCCATGAAAGGGAAGCATTAAAGCAGAGAGGGAAGTAAAAGAGGCTGCAGAGGGAAGCGCTGAACTTCCTCGTGTTAGTGACACACAAAAAGCATTTGATAAGTGCAGTGGAAATTCCTGCCAAGGGTGAGCAAAAGAGGGAGCAGTTTGAGGTTGGGCATTGTTCTCTTTTTTTCTTCCCAGGCTGTTAGAGGGAACTCGACCTCCAGAGAATGGGTCGTCTCTTCCAAGATGGAGATCCTGTAAAACCTGAATGGGGACTCTTTCACAGAAATGTATGCCAAGACTTTCCTTGATCTCAGTGCTGGGAAGTCCACTTTGTTGGTGTGGGGACAGGTGCTGGCGGTCCCAGACTCCAGGAGAGCCGAGATGAGGCAGTGATGGTTTTTTGTGGTAACAACGTTGTTTTGGACTGACTTTCCCTTGAAGTTCTAGCTCACCTTGAATTGCAGCAAGATAGAAAGAGGGTTTATCATCTAGAACGGGTCCCCAGCCCCCTCCAGTTCATGGACGGGTACCGGCCTGTGGCCCATTGGGAACAAGGCCACGCAAGCAATGGGCGAACGTGCACAGCCCCATGTGCACACATGAAACCGTCCCCTCTCCCCTGCCACCACCACCACCGGCCAGGGCCACCAGTCTGCAGAAGCGGGAAGGTTAGAACCGCTGATCTGGAACGTAGACCGACCGGTGGATTTTCGGCAAGAGCTTAGGCGAAATTTCATCAGGATGAGAGCCGAGTTCCTCTGTATGCACCGGATGGAGTTAATACTCACGTCATGCCACTGAAACTCTGGCAGAGCAAGTCTCATTTTTAACACATATTGGGAAAAAGCTGTGAATTGGGAAGCTCACATTTTTTTTAGTTCCATATTTTACTTCCATATTTTAGATCTACTTCTTTGTTTCCAGCTCTTAAGAGCTTTTGCAGTCATTTTCTTTTCCTTTTTTTTTCTTCTCAAAATCAGGGGGGTTAGCAAAAGAGAGAGAGACCACAGTAAATACGCCTTGCTAAGAGAGTGCAATTTCCACACTTCTCAACTCCATAAAGTATAAATGAATGAATGAATGAATGAATGGATAGGTAGTGGGAGACAGCAGGGGCTTCTCTCTGTCGTCTTCCTTCCTGGAGATGTTGGGCAGCCTGATGAAAAAGAGATTGCTAACCTCACCGGCCTCTTGCCCTTCTCTCCCCACCTTCAAAGAGCAACTAAGTGAGATCAACCTGTTGGGTAATGCAGGCGGCCCCCAGGCTGACAACCCACCTGGTTAAGCCCTTCCTATGAATTCAACAGATAAGAAATGTGCTGATCGTTTCAGCTGGGAATTTCAGAAAAACCAGACTCTAATCTGAGTTTTATTTGGGAGAGAATAATTTGCAATGCTGGTTAAAAGTCTTTTGCTAGTTTAACTCCCGTTCAGTTTCACCGCTGACACACACATGTGCACATACCCACTCCCACACCCACAAATTGTATACCAGGGACAATAAAAACAAAAATCCTTTGCTTTTGTCTGCTCTGACGTAAACTAAGCCATCTTGAATAATTTTTAACTTAAATTCCATTCCCCTTCCGTACCACATTCCTTTAATTTCCATTTCATTCGGCTTCTTTGATCTTGAATCAGCGGAGTATCAAATAAACTGAAATTTTACAATCACACACTCAATACTTTGGATTTTTTTTTTTTACTTTGTAAATTAATTCCACCAGAAAAGCCAAGGGACTAAAGCTAAGAAAGAAAATAGCCTCTTGTGGAGCCTTCTTTATTAAAGAGTCTTTGTCTGGGGTTGGTTTCTTTTTAGCATCTCTCTCTCTCTCTCGTTTGTTTTGTTTTTTTTCTTGTCCTTCTGGAAAATTCATCCCGGTAGCCCTCACGTTACATGAAAGGATGCTTGTTAAAAAACACTTTGGATTCGGTTCCAAAGAAAAAGCCAGAAAACTGAGAACATATGCATGAAGGCGAAGGCCTCACTCTGACCCCCTTAGCCCCAAATTCTTTTTCCAGGTCAACTGATGGATGGACTTGGATGGAAATAGTTTCTCCTCAACCTAAAATTCTTCCGATGTGGACTACAGCCCCCATGAGCTGAAGTTCCACTGCCTCCTGGTTGGTGTCTCAACTCATCTGGAAGCCACCAAGCATGAAGAAAGAGGCATTATGGTTGGGGGGTTTGTGATTGTTATAGGATTCTACAATGTTACACAATGATCTAATGGGCTCCACTCTACCATAGGGCGTCCAAGCTGGTTAGCAAAACCATCTTTTAAGAGCCTTGGAAAGCTGGAAAGGATAATTTCAATCCATTGCTCTGTGTCCCGCACTCTGGCATGGTGGACTGCACTTCTTGAGTCTCTTCCAGGTGACCTCCTGAAATGTGCTATCACACAGCAGCCTCCCACTCCACCTTTTACAATAGGGCTCTCCAACTTCAGCCTTGTTGCGCCTTGTAGACGTCAATTCCCAGAATTCCTCAGCCAGCATGGCTGGCTGGCATGGCTGGCTGAGCAATTCTGAGAGTTGAAGTCCATAAGTCGTAATGTGGCTGAGCTTGGAGACCCCTGTCTATAAGGCCAACACCCCACCCCAGTTCTCTCCCTCTCCCCCAGGCAGGAGGGCTTCATTTAGTCTGTACCAGCTAAAGGTCTTTCTGACCTTCTTCAGGTGAGGCACCAGATTCCCCCGGTTGGAAGATCAGCCTTTTTTCCTAACCAAGGAACCTGCTTAAGCCCCGAAGCCAAATCCTTTGCCCCCTTCAACCAGTGAGGAAAGTGACTGCAATTTCATTCATTGAGGTGCCCCTCTCCCCTTTCATCTGCCTTGGCCTGCAGCCCAGTGCCGCCCTGGGATCTGCTTCCTTTCCAGCAGGACAAAAGGATCCCTTCCCTCCATCTTCCCTGCACGGCAGGCAGACGTATTATTTTCAGCTGCCAGGCGTCCCTCCCCAGCTCCCCTTCAGAGACAGCTGCATTCCTGTGGTTCTTTTTGGCTTCAGGGCAGCCCTTCGCTTGCGGCCTCCAAGCAGCAGAGGAGGAGGAGGAGACCTGCCCCCCCCGCCACCTTGCAGAGCCCCCTCCCCTCAGATAACAGGCCACTTAGGATGGGAGCGGGGAGGGGGGCTTAAATCCCCTCTGCCTAAAACTCAAGTGGACATCAGCAGTGTTGTTTGGCAGGGGCAGAAGGAGAGAATGAAAATTCAGAGAGAGGAAACTGAATTCAGTGCCAGATGTTTGGGCTTTATGCCTTCAACTTGTGGACTCCCTTCTCTTTTGAACAGATGTGAGCCGAGGAACATGGCGAGTTTTTCTACCAGAGACTTAAGGCTCACACAGACCTCAAGTCTGAAAGCTCAGAAGAGTAAATCTCTGACCCCAGGGATGGATCCAGACTGGATCCCGCAATATAATAATCCCCTTTGTAAAATCTAGGGGTAACTATCAGGCTGCTTGCTGTTCTGGTCAATGCATTTGAAAAGGGAGACTCTCAACCAGAAGAGAATATTTGCAGCCCAAGGTTGAACTGTGAGACGAGGAGGAGGAGGAGGAGGAGATGATGGTGATGATGATCTGGCCTTCATATTCTGTTTTTCAGAGTAACTCTGCCTTCCAAAGGAGGAAAAGCCCTTGACAAGGAGACTGAAGCGGACATGGTGCCCCTGATGAAGCCTTCCAAATACACCTCCAGTGAATCAATAGGAGGCTAAAAGCTACAGAAGACAAAGCTAAATGTACCTAAAATGGTTTTGAAATAACTGCCCTGGAGAAATGTTCCCTCCTGAACTACAATATCTCTAATTTCCTCTTTTGCCGTCCTCAGAGGTGGTTGCAAATTGAGCCGAGGAGCATCCGAAGGTCCCTGGGCTTTGGCTCTCGCTGGCCCAAGGAGGAAGCCACAAAGGCCTTCTGCTGATGTCTCCCGCTTCCCCTTCCCAAGGGCTGCCTGTCTCCCCACTTCCCCCTTGGAGACGAAGCTCCCTCCAGACCTTCTTGGGCCTCTGGAATGACATCACGGACACGTTTCCACCACCCTCCGCTGTCAACGCTGGAGCAGAGGATGGCCAGTCTTGCCCTCAGGCAGTGTGTGTGGTGTTTTTGGCACCTGGGGAAGAAGCCAGTGGTGGTACCACCATCTCAGGTGGCTTTTGAGAAGTCTCCACGTTCAAGGACATCTGCAGAACTTTGGACAAAGCAGCTTTTTCTCTTCCCTTCTGGTGGAGCCTGATCGTTCACTGTTTGGGGCGGCAATTTTCACTTTTTTTTGGTGCACACACAGTTTCCCTTCTTATCAGAAATATCACAGATAAATGTTTTCAAAAGACACCTTTGCAAATATTCAGTTTCACCCTGAATCTCGGTTCCGTTTGGGGGGGCTCAGCTCAACTTCCTGTATGGACCACTGCTTCCATTGTTGAGCTCTCTTTCACGACAACCACAAGCCTGCAGCTCATCCAAGAACATCTACCCCTTCCTCTTTCGAGACCACCTGGAGATAAGGAGGGGGCTGGCCACCTTCCCCACTGACTGCCCTGGCAAGGAAGGGCCGGACCCACTTGCGTTGTCACTGAACAGAGGGCGGGGTAGCCAAACACGGAGGCTACTGGATATAGCTCTTTATTTGGGAACTGTGCAGAAATAGGAGACAGGTTTCTTAAGATGGCCTCAAAAAGGCCAAATTTAAACCCTCCCTTCCAGGCTGTGGTTTGGGGAGATGAGAAGAAATACTTACCTCTCAAATTTGCACTCAGCTTTTCCTGCTTAAGAGCAGCCTTCGGATCCCAGCCAAACGTCTGCAAAAATAGCAGCAGACGAGCTTCTAGCCCAGAATGAAAACATTCAGGTTTGGGGACCTCCTGCTTAGCTGGTGCCTCTGCAAAGGCCTGCGTTTTTTTGGGGAGGGGGGCATTTCTCTCCCAGTGCTATTTTGGGCTGTGAAACCAGGGTTTTCTTATTTGCTTGGGGCGCTGGAGAGCTGGAGATTTAAATTTAGATGGTGGGGTTTGGCTGTTCTGGGGGTGACCCGCTTCTGTTTTGAACCTCAACAATCCACCCTGGAGAAGACAGTGTGGGTGTCAGTGTGGATGCTGGTCTCTGTGTGTGTCCCTTTGTCTTTTTAGGCATGGGAGGGCTGTGACACACAGCTGGGAACGGGGGGGGGGAATCATTTGGCATTTTCAGTGAAAAGGAAGACTTTGCATCATTTGGTAGCCAAGTTAAACCTGTTTTCGACTTACAAACTGGCAGGAAATTATGCGGCTGTTTTTCAGCGTTTGCAATGTCAGAGGATGACAACACTTGAGTGCTCTGGAGGTTTTGAAATTTCGCATTTCAGGCTCACTTGATGAATCTTTGCAATCTCTGGAAGATTTCTTTTGGACGTGAGAAAAGCTGCGTGACCCCCAGACTTACTGAAAATCGCTTCCTCTGGAACCTTGCTAAACCTACGGAGATCTGAGGCAACAGCTTGGCCTCCAATTTCCCAAAGCATCCTCTCTTCCACCCGACCCAGCTGGGAACTGCAACACAGGGCTGCAGGATGGGCCATTGCTCCTGCCAGCTGGCCCTGCCCTTTTCCATGGCACTCCCTTCCGTTTCCCCTCCCTGTTTTCTGCTTCTTCCCAAACAGAATTTCTGCAGAGGCAGAGAAGGCTCCATCCTGAGCCGGTTGGGGTTTGCAGGCAGGAGTGCACGTTGGCTCGTTTCTCTTCTGCTGAGTTTCCAAACGCCTGCCCCACTTCTCGGCCTCCGTTGTTCACTTCCTGGGCAAAACAGTCAGATTTTAGCCCTGGTTCCCCGAAGAGGTCCTGGCGCTAAATGCCACCTCCAGTTTTAGCTGCCCTGTCTGGGAGGGGCACCGGGCTTTTGTCTTGCCAGCCTCAACCCAGCTGGCATCCGTGTCCAGCAGAGGAGAGCGCTTGAAAGGAACCAGCCCACAATTCGGCCTCTGGTGAGGTGGCACATTCTAAAAATAAGAAACCCCAGAGGCTGTGGAGTAAAAAAAAAAGGCTCCATTTTCTGCCTCTGCTCTTTGAAAAGAGAGTCGAGCCCTTTGTCCCTCTTGCCGGCTGCTGCGCCCCCCCCCCTCGCTTTTTATCTGCCGGCGCTGGCTGGCTGGCTGCATATCCTCAGTGTCAAATCTCTGAGCCGAACCAGCTTTCAGCCTTTCTGATCTAATGGAGACCTAATGGACTAAAAGCCGAGGGCATAAATAAACCGTGGGGAGGGTTACGTGGGGGGGGGGGGCTGAAAGCATCCTCCAGGTGGCTGCTAGGAGTGAGGTCCCAAGAGTCAAGACAAAGACTCCATCCGTCAACTTCCGCCAGGGAGGAAGGTTGTGAGATTGTAATTTTTAAAACTTTAACTAGTGTTTTTCAGGCCGGAAGTGTTAACTTTAGGGCAATTTGGTGGCTGAAGGATCAATATGCACTCTGGTTGCTACTTAGAAAAAGCAGCCAAAAATACCTGAGAATGCTTCACATCAGAACCACATCTCCCCCAAGGAAACCACCAGTTGCCGCTCTTCCAGCGTGGTGTGACAGGGCTTTTCAGATGTTTCCATTGCAGAGTTTTGCTCAGAACACACTGAGGGCACACGAAGGCAGCATAATCGACACCCACACGAATTCCTCCCAGGTCCAGGTGTTGCAACATCTGTATGTCATCCCGCTTGGCTGATCTTCTCTAGGTGGAGAAGCTGCAGAATCAGACTGGCTTAGCATTTGGTTGGGACATCCCTCTTTCTAAAGTAGACTGAGACATTTAAACCATCTTGGAAAGAAGGTGATAGCAAACCAGGTCCTCAGGGTTGCGAAGGCATCTCCATAGAGGTGACCTTGAAGTCAGCAGGCCTTGAAGGCAACCTGAAGGAGGTTCAGGTCAAAACAGCTCCGACTGGACCAAGAGCAAATTGCAAAAAACTAGCCAAGCCAAGAACAAGAAAGATTCCTGAGAGACTGTACTTTTAAATTCTTCTTCTGAGGGACGCCCCGAGCAGGCCGTGTCATCCAACAAGTGAAGCGTGCAAGCAAATGGAGTGCAAATAATTTCCAGCTTGTGGCCAGATTAACGGTCTGAGCACCAGAGCGGACAAGGGACTGCAATTTATTTTATTCTTGTACTCCTGGCTTAGCTCTGTGCCAAGTAAACAATCAGGTGGGTCGGCTCACCCACAGTTTTACTTCCTTTTCATGGGAAGCTGCTCTCCAAAAGTATCAGGGGGAAAAAGTGCAAAAGGTGGAATGTCAGGTAGCCCTGGAGACTCTGTCTCCCGGGGGGGGGGGCTACTCTGCAAGGTGGGTTCCAGGCCCAGACATTGTTTTGCACAACAGGGTTGTGAGGCTGTAGCGGGCTGGGTAGAAGGGCTAGGTATTGAGAAGGTGTTTTCCTTTGGGACAAAGGCAAAAAGGGCAGGCAGGCAGTGCCAATGACATCCAAGAAAGTGGCATGGACAATGGACTGGGCATTTCTCGAAGCCAACTTTGTTCTAAACGGGGTCCAGAATTCCAGGGGAAAGAGAAGGCTAAGTAAAACAGGAACAACAAGTGAGTTTTAGCACAATGCCAGATGCAGATGCCTCCACGGGTTGTGTGTGTTTGTGAACAAAAGTCAACATGGCAGCCGTGGCTATACACTCAAAGCCTTGCCCCTTTTCTGGGTGCATCGCTGGCCGCCATCTTGACCTGTGTGACACCCCCTCCGAGGACCCCCCCCTGTATATTTCATCTCTGCCACTGTTGTGTGGCTGTGCTCCCCCCCGGCAATTATCACATCCTCTTCTACAGCTCATCTTTTTTAGAAATGTATTAAGGGCAGCAGAGAGAACGAAGGGTGGCCACTTCCTGCCCACAAACTCTCGAACATGCAAGTTACCGAAATGGAGGAAGAATACTTGTAATGACAGAGGAAGCAGGCCCCGGTTTCTAAAAGCAGACAAGCACGGCTGGCAAGTGGATGGGCGGCCCTGGCGAGTCTTGCTTGCAAAAAGAAGACACAGGGCATGGCTGGCCTCAGGTGCCCGTTTACCAAGATGGAAGGAAAATGCAGCTGGAATCAACAGCAAGTTCCAAAACAGCTCAAGCATTTCTCCTAAGTGGCGTCAAGTTGGTCTTCAGAACGGGCAAGGAGATCCACACTGAAAGTGAGGTGGGGAGGAAGGAAGGAAGGAAAGGAAGGAAGGAAGGAAGGAGATGAAGCCTTAATAACAAATGAAAAATTGACAAATCATCCAGACAGAATATTACATCCCAGTTCACTGCATGTTTTCTTCATTAATGTTAGAGAAGAAGAGATATTGCTGAAGTTGAACTGACTTGATTTCTCCAAAGGGATGTCCTAGTTTATTTATTGTTAAGTCATGTGGCAAAAGTGCACATGAAATTTCAAGGAGACGTTGACAAGGCTCTCAGTGGAAAAGCAGCAGTGACTGGGTGTCTGCCAGAGGAAGAGGGCACCCCGTGGGGCCTTCCTAAAGAGGGGCAAGGGGAAGCAGTGAATGCCCACCTTTGGGGCTGACTCCAAAACGCTTTCAGCTTCACAGACCAGGATGAGCTGCAAAAGAACCTCTCCCAACTGGGAGTTGAGTATCCATCAATGGGGTCAAAAACACCCAAGTGGCCTCTGTTGAAGCCAACACCAACTGGAGCACTTTGGGGCAAGAATCTACTTCCTTCACGGGCACGCTGGTGATGCCTGAGTTGGTTTGAGTGACCAGAAACATCAAGGGAGACACATAAGTCTTGTTTGGCAGCTATGAGAGTGAGTTTTCTTGAATAATTATTTGGATGGCTGCATCCCTTCATGTGGACTTTCAACTTGGGCAAGAAAAGAGTCAGTCAGCTGAGAGAGGAGCCAGAGAGTTCCCTTCTCCCAGGGTTTCTCAGCTTCAGCCATTTTAAGATGTGAGGACTTCAACCCCCAGAAACGGCTGGGATATTCTGGGCATTGAAGTCCACACGTGTTAAAATGACTAGGGTTGGGAAACACTGAATTATGATGAACATTTGAGAGAAAAAACGGACAAGTGAAGGAGAGAACCTGATCAAGAGGGTGATCAAGAGGGAATTGGGGTCCAGAAGATATAGGGACCAACACTTCCTCTCAGGACTTTATAAGAAGACAAGATGAATTCACGGTAGCTCTGGCTCCTAGGAGATGGACTACGGTTTTGAAAACCTGGATGACAAGGTTTAGGGACAGCTCCTCCTGGAGAAAAATTGATCTACATGGTTGGTAGAGGTCAACGCCAATTTGGTGGCACCTAATCAATCCCTTGTAATCCCCTAAAGCAGAGGTGGGGAAGGATGGCCCCTTTATGACCTATGGACTTCAACTCCCAGAATTCCAAAAGGCCCATCATTCCCCACCCCTGCCCTAAAGCTCCTGCCTGCAGATGAATGCTTAGGTATTTCACTGGCTCCTTGTTACGGTCTGTATAGAGAGTCAGCTGGGATCCAGCAGCCTTGCCTATCCCACAGAAAGCAGCATTCCTAGCTAGTGATTGCACTGACGTTTCCTCGTGCTTAGTGTGGCCTGGCCCCATCTTGGGGAAGAATGTCCATTTGGGCGTCCTGGGGGTGGAGGATCAGGTCTGATTAGGAGCAGAATCAGGGAGGGGTGGTGGCGTTCAGCTTTAAAGAGTTGAGGTTCTTCCAAACAGCAAGAAATGACTTGAAAAACCCCAGGGCAGGACTGAGTCACTGCTCGAAACGGGCGTTGGAGAAACATGTGATGTCTGAAGCCTTCCTTGGGTTGGGTGTCATTTTCCCCTGACAAGGGCACCGAGTTCTCTTACCAAGTCCTTCATGATACACCCTCCCCACACACACACCCAATTCCCCACCTTCAGATGGAAAGCTGGGGGGGGGGGTTTAACACTGCACCCATTTCCATGAGCTTGAGAAGAGAAGGGGGAGGCCGGAAGTTTGGGAGGAAGTGAGCGAGGCGAGGGGGGGGGAGCAGAGCAGGTGGCTGACATTTTTGTGGGTCTCGCGGTCCTTTCCAGGCCGCTGAGCTTCCTGTGAGAAAGGCAGCCATTAGCAGGGGAGCCTTGCGACGTCTTCTCTCGCAGGGAGGCAGGCAGGACCAGCCCTGGCTACGCGCT
Source organism: Protobothrops mucrosquamatus (assembly GCF_001527695.2). NCBI lineage: Eukaryota > Metazoa > Chordata > Lepidosauria > Squamata > Viperidae > Protobothrops > Protobothrops mucrosquamatus. Next base: position 888,598 of record NW_015386391.1, on the reverse strand, counting down.
CTGCTTTGCTTGCCAGGCGCTTGACAGATGGCAGCGCTGGGTGGCTGCCAGCCAAGCAAGCTCCATCTTTATGAGAGCCTCTCTTGGCTGTCCACCAACCGGCTGCTTGGGAGGAACCTGTGAGCAGGGAAGGCCGGCAGGGAAGATGCTTCCTCCTTCTTCCGGACCATTTAACTGAGCAGCTGAGGAAGCAAAGGCTGCTTCACGCGCACACATTCTCTCTCTCTCTCTCTCTCACACACACACACACACACACCCTCCTTCCCTCCCTGAAGGCGGCATCAGACAATCCCCAAGGAGTTTGAAGCTTCTTTTAAAAAGGCTTCATTAATTCGCCAATGTTAAAGTCTTAATAAGTGCATGCTAAAATGGAGTAATGCAAGGACACTCGGGAACACCCAGTGCCTTTGATGGCAGCTTTCTCTAGCAGGTGCTGCATGTGGCTCCTTTCTCCACAATAGAATGGATTTGAGTCCTGAGACGCTGCAGCCATTGTGGGAAAGAGAAATGTGAGATTTTTTTTTTAATTATTATTATCATTTTCCAAGTGGAGAAGTTTCTACCTGGAGCAGAACAGCAGGCAGGAAGAACGCTCAGAAGACAGCTGGCAGCTGCTGCCCCCTGGTGGCAACTGCATTTCCCCACAGGCAATGAAGGTCCTGCTTAGGGGGGCTGAGGCAGGTGGGCTGTCCCGCTTGCTCAAGTGCCATGACTCTCAAGCCAAAGTAAGAAAAAGGCACGGGGATTAGTGCAATCCGGGTGAAGGGCTTGTGGCTTTGCTGAAAGGAAAGCAGCAATGGAAGGGCCTGAACGGGACTCTTGGGGGACTACAACCTGATGGAGGAGGGAAGGTCCAAGACTGAGTGGTGAGATGGCCATTCTGCACCCAGCAGAAGAAAGCCCAGTCCAGGTCCAAGCAGTGCATCGGACTCTTGGCTGGACCTTCTCCTCATTCTCAGCCAAGGGAGAGAAAACGGGAAATGTCCCCAAGAAAGCTGCCGGTGTAGGTGAAAATCAATGCAGCAGCATCTGTTGCTCACAAGTAAGCGGGCTAAAAAATTGGCCTGAAGCAAAGCAGCTTTAAGAAGGAAGCCCTCCATTATTTTGCAAAGCATCGCCCCACTCTTTCAGATTCTAAAGTAGCTTTATTCCTTCTAAGAATAAAGTTTACTAAAATTTGACACAATTCTCCCAAATAGATGCATCTGGTAGACACAGTGATGAAATCAGATGTCCTGACTTCCTCACCCCTTGATGTGATTTATATAAATGGCACAATTTACGTCATTTGCACAAGGACTGCATTACAGAGGGGATGTCATCACCCCAATCCGGTGGATGTGGGTGCCTCAAAACAAGGCTGAAAAGGGGCTTTCCGGGCCAAACGAAGAAATAAACAAGCAACCGTTGGAATTTTGGGTTCAGCTGAGTCACCCGGGTGACCCTTCCCATCCACATGAGGCTGTGAAGAGGCAGAGATGGAGATACCAGACGCTGAGGATGAAGCCTTCTCCTGGGGAGGACCAAGAGCTGGAGAGCTTCCTTAGCAGGTGCCTTCAGGCTTGGCCAGTCTAGAATGGAGCCACTGCTCAGGTGAAAGTAGGATCTCTGGAAGGTACCATCTCCATTGAGAAGGCTCCTCCCCAGCTGCGGTTGATGAGGGTCATCCCCAGGTAAGTCCCAGATAACTGGTGGCCTTGGAGGGCTGACCTCTTTCCACCTTTGGCCTGACTCCATCAAGGAAGGGGGCTACGGCAGAGTGACCATCCGGCTTGCATTGCGTTCTGCCACAAAATGGTGTTCGTGCCTCAGCCCAGAGAATCGCTCATTCAGGGTCACGCTGGTCTAAAGAAGAAGGACATAATTGGTGCCAAGTTGCGTTTGTAGAGAGAAGGTAAGAGGAAATTCCCCAAACAGGAGCCAGATGTGCATGAAGGATCCCTCCCTGAATGGGAATTAGCTTCGTCCAACCTTCCCCATCCCGAAGGCCTTCCTCTGGGACTTCAACTCCCAGAAACCTTTGCCAGGGAGGCTCCAGGTGGAAAACCCTATTTAAATTCTCAAGACTGGACCACTTCTCTGATCCAGTTCCTTCTTTGCAAAGCTGCATAGTCTGGACTTGTAGAAACCCCGATGGAGTAGGGGAAACACTTAGGCAGTTCCAGGAGGAAAAGATCGCCAAAGATCCCACTGAACTGACTGGGAATCTACACTGCTCTTTCCTTTTTCTGCTGAAGGTCACATCATCCATCTCCATCAAGCATCAGGTGATAGGACTGATGGCCCCAATCCCTCACACGTGCGCACCCATCGCTTAAGCCCCAAAATATCCGATTTGGATCTTCATCTCATCTGGAAAAAATACTTAGGGCGCCCAGCCCTCTCTTTCCTTCCCTTCCAGGGTCCCCGTGGGGTCATTTCTGCCCTGGGAGAGTTCTCTACCTGGTTAGCCATAGCCCGGAAGTTGAATCTGAGCGTCACTCCTCTCGGCTGCCGGCGGAGCTGCGGGGTCTGCCTGTTCCACCTTCTCAGGAAGGGTCGCTTTGCTCCCGGCCTGCAAAAAAGCCAGACAGTTCTGGGAATGGGAGTCCACACATCTGCAAGTCACCAAGGCTGAGAAACACTGGACTGCAGAGATGTGAAAAAACAGGCCGTCCCATTTGGTGATTAATCTGATCTTTCAAAATCTATTTATTTATTCATTAGACTTCCACCTCCTATCCCAGAGGGATTCATCCAGTGTTTGACACCCCCTGCCCCCCCCATTCTTGGCAGGAATTGCTCCAGACCCCAAGACTTTCTTCTTCTTTTTCATCGACCCGGTTGCTTCCGTCCACAGAAGAGTATATAAATTCAATAAATAAAATAAATAAATAAGTATGCCTCCTAAAATCCAAGCCACGTTATTCTTTTTCACCCGCTGACACAGCAAGGGATGCCTGGTGGTGTCAAAGCTGACGAGGATTCAGAGACGCCAACCCCTGGACTACGTGTGTGGCAGAAAATCCTCGGTGCCCCCCTTGCTTGCCAGTGGAAAGTTCTCCTGCAGATCATTTCAAAGGTGCTTTCTCAGAAGGCAGCTGGACTTTGTTTTACCTTGAAAGGACATTTCACTTCTCATCCAAGAAGCTTCTTCAGTTCTGACTGAATGGTGGAGACAGGAAGGATTTATACTCCATTCCCCACCGTTCAGTCAGAACGGCAGAAGCTTCCCGGATGAGAAGAGAAACATCTTCAAGGAAAAACGAAGCCCAGTTGCCTCTTGAAAAAGCATCATTGGGACGACCCTGACCTGGATGACTGAGAATCTCCACAGACTTCCTCCTGCAGATCTCAGAGGCAACGCAGACGTAAAAGAGCTACTGGTCCAAGACTCACGGTCCCAGGGCCCCCAAATCCAAGTGTCTCAGGAGGAAACATACCCCTGGAGGTGGCCTGCCTGGGGGTTGGACACTGAGACGGTCAGGACCGCTCCAGAAGTGGGCTGCGTTCTCCACCTGCCAGAAGAGCGAAGCCATCATTAATCCGTGTAGACAGTGACAAAGTTGAACAAGGTCTCTTCTTTGTTGTTTATTTACCTTCTCACCCTTGAAAGTTTCTGCTCCATTTTGGACTTGATTTGCTGTTGAAGGAACAGGAAGGGCAGGCATAAAAAATGAAAACAAAATGGTTTGTTAAATGGCTAAAACAGGAAGACTTCCAGGTTACATACCCGCCTAGATTACTTTAAAAGAATTAGACAAACGTGTGGAAAAATACATGGATGAATGCAGCATCCATGTTCAAAGACAGCTTGTCGTGAAACAGCAATTGTGGAAGGCACAGGCCAGACCGTATTGAGCAGCAATACAGTAGAATTTGGACCTCATTCACATATGTCTGGATGCTTCCAGCAGAGAAGGAAAAAAAAAACAGTAGTAAAGCAGCTGGTTATGCTTCAACTCCTCATCTTTAAAATGGGTAAATAATGGGGACTGAATTTTCAGAGTTAGTGCAAGAAGTGAAGGAAAATAAAATATGCCAGTGGAAAAATGCTAAGGAAAGAAAACTGACCCGTTTGTTGAAGTTAAATTTGATTTGGCTCTGGAGGAAGGCTCGTCCTTGGTTTAATCGGAAGGGTCTGCGGTTGGCAGAAAGAAAAGGGTCTCCAGTTAAATACAGCCATAGATGCTATTCTCAAATCTGCAATCTGAACCGAAGTGTGTACAAAGTTTGGGGGTACGCCTACATACTCCTTGGACCTTCAACCAGTGCCTCACATTTGCCCTCTCCTCACCACCTCACCTGGATGCTGAAGCCTCGTGAATCACGTCTAAACCCACCAACCTCCGAAATGGCAGCGACATCCCTGCTGCTTTGAAGGCTTCGGCTCTTGCGGGTGCTGCTGGCTGAGGGTCCAGGGGGGGTCCATCACTGCTCCTGCCCGGGGGGGCTGTCCCTGACTTGTCCTGGAAAAGACGCCCAGCAACTCACCACCTCGGCTGCTCTGGCCTCTGCAGGGCTGCGCTTCCTCAACTCGGAGCCCCTAGGAAGGGGGGGTGAGGAGGGGGGGGTCTGCTCCTACCTGCTGGGCAAAGGGTGGCCGATTGAGGGGGCTCCTGCCCTGCATCTGCCCCGCTGCTCTTGGGCCTGGGGTACTCATCCTGCTCCAGAAGGGCTTCCTGGTCCAGGGGGGCTTCCTAAATCCTTTGGGAAATCCTAAGGAAACGCCAGCCTTTGATTTGGATTCCTGGGTAGAATGTATTCCACCTCCTATCCCAGAGGGATTCATCCAGTGTTTGACACCCCCTGCCCCCCCCCATTCTTGGCAGGAATTGCTCCAGACCCCAAGACTTTCTTCTTCTTTTTCATCGACCCGGTTGCTTCCGTCCACAAAAGAGTTTTTCAAATGAGGTTTTTCAAAATCGGGGACCTTTAATACCTGCCAAGCCCACCCAAAACCCAGTTGCCCCGAGGGGAACCCCCTAGGATGTGCTCCCCGGCACCCCTCTGCTCCTGTATCTTTTGCCAGCAATTTCGAAGTGGGTGGCGATGCCAGCTCCTTCAGCCTTCCCTTGCTGGGGAGGCCTCTCTCCAAAGAGCCAAGGGCACCAGCCCCCTTGGCTGGCTCTCTCCTTCTCCGGTCCCTTCCACCCACCTGGCAGGGTTGGTGGGCCCCAGCTCTGGAATCGAGGCCTCCCGTTGCCAGAGGCCCCGTTCCGGGTCTTCAGCTGCCGCTGCTGCCAGGGCTTCCGGATCGGCTGGGCCCGCTGGTTACGCTGGATGATGTCATCTAAAGAGGGCACAGAGGCAGCTGCCCCACACTCTCCCTGGCACTCCCCAGGCACCGACGCCCAGCAGGGAGAGGTAAGGCAGGTTGCAAGGGGTCAGTTACCATAATGGTACATTTTGTTCTTTGGTTAAGCACAAAAATCCTCACATTTCAGTGGGAGGATGCTTACCGGAAGCGAGATCGGCCATGGTACCCCAAGTATTTTGAAAGTGGGGGGGGGGAACCCAGGCACTTTCCTCGCCTATTAAACTACTAGCACAAGGAGCTTTGACCCCTTCTAGGCAGCTGCTGTAAGGGGAGGGGAGGGGAGGGGAGGGG
>NW_015386391.1:875950-882649 GCF_001527695.2 Protobothrops mucrosquamatus | reverse complement strand
CCCCCCCCCGAAGCCATCCCAGCCCTGCCCTCCCCTCGACGGAGGGGCTCAGCCTCCAGACCCCGGGCGAGACCCTCCCTCTGGGCGAAGGCTGCCCCCTCCGGGGCCCTGGGGGGCGTCTGCCAGTCCTCCCCGGGAGCGGAGCCCAGGACGCCGCCCGGCCAGGTGGAAGCCCGGAAGCTGCGGGGGGGGGGTCGCGGCCGCTCAGCCCTTCATCTGCGGGGGGGGGCAACGCCGGCGGGGCTGGGGCTGGTCGACGGCGCCCCCCGTTCCTCCCTCGACCGCCCCGGCCCCAGGGAGCAAGCAAGCGCCGCCAAGATAAAAACTGAATCACCTTTATTCGTTGCTACTTCTAAATTGTGGCCCCGCTCCCCCTTCAAGCAGTCCGAGGGCGCCCCCTGCTCTCCACCAAGTCTCTCCCCCCACCCACAGCCCCACAGCCCCACAGCCGGTGTTGGAGACCCAAGGTGCCCTGGGCCCTCCAGCAGGAGACCTGCCCCCCCCCCGCGCGCTCAGGGCACGATCCGCATCTGGGAGTTGGGCTCCTCCAGCTTGAAGAAGGGGAAGATCCGCTCGCCCAGGAAGACGGCGTAGGAGAGCAGCAGCAGCGGCTCCCGTGTGGCCCCCTTGAAGAAGTGGACGGTGCCGCCCTCGTAGTCCAGGTAGAGGCGGAAGCAGCTGGTGCCGGGCGGGCACTCGGCAGGCGGCAGGTGCTCGGGCAGCAGCGCCCAGATGCCGTCGTCAGCAGAGATCCTTACCGGGCCCTTCCTGGCCACCGAGTCCTTCATCACCCCGAAGGCCCAGCCGTGGCCGCTCGAGGTCACCTCCACCTGCCAGCAGTGCCGCCCTGCCGCAAAGCCCTCCTCGGCCAGGATGCAGGGCGTGGTGTCGAAGGCCCGGCGGCCAGGGAGCAGCCCACTGGGGGTGGCGTCGTGGGTCACAATCTTCTTGGAGGCCGACAGCAGTAGGTGAGGGTGGGCCGTCAGGCGGTCCATGGTCACGTTGGCTTTGGGGGGGGGAGGAGGAGGAGGAAGAGGAGAGAGAGACGTGTCAGAAAGGGCAAGGGGAGCAGCCTCGTGGGGGGGGCAAGTTGACACCCACCCAGCCAGCCACCAAGGGGGCTAAATCTCATTCTCTCTAGCTTTGTTCTGATTGCTGGGAGTTGTAGTCCAGGTACCCCTGGAGAAGCATTGGCTTTTGTCCCACATGACAGGCCAGGAAGTCTTGGCCCAAGGGGGCAACCCTTACTCCCCATCTGGAAGCCGGCAGGCATGGCAGGAGGAAGGGGCCCTCCCCTCTACTACACCCAGGGGGCTGCTAGGTGCAGCAAGTGGGGGCCGTGAGTCTCCCTGCCCTCCCCCCAGGAATGGCCCAGGAGCCAGCAGAAGCAGCCAAGGCTTCCCTCTTCTCCTAACTGGTGGCTGGTCTCAAGACTCGGGAAGCTTCCCGGTTCTTGGATTGATCATGCCTACTTTCAAGTTCACAGCAAAGTCTCCCATGGCTAGCTGGGGAATTCTGGGAGCTGAAGTCCACAAGGTCTTAAAGTTGACAAGTTGGGAGACCCCCGATTTAGAACCACAGTGGTTCTTCTTTTCCCACCCTTCCGAGGACCCACCTCTTTCCACCACGGACACCAGGGGAAGGGCATCTGGAGAGAAAGAGGAGAGAGAGAGCAAGAGCATCTTTTTTGGAAAAGGAGAGAAATGCAGAGGCCTGGGGGTTCCCTCTAGTTGGCAGGGAAAGGAAAATGCTCTTTTGGCTCTGTCAGGCACTGCCCCCCCCCCGTCTGTCTGGCCAAGGCTTCTCAGTGCTTCAGCCCCACAAGAGTGGCCATCTTCACGTGTGTCTGGTTCTGTTAATCTAGCCCCTTTTACCACAATCCAACCAATTGTGGCTTATTCAACAGATTTAGCAAAACCGTTGGACAGGCTTTCTCTCAATCGTGTTACAAACACATTGACTTGTAGGGCTTGCATTAAGGTAGCTTTTACAGCCCTTGCCCAAGAAAGGCTGGGGGTGCAGCAAAGCCCCCCAAGTTGCTATTTGCCCACTGTCAGAGCCTGCACTGAAATAAATCTTAGCATCCTATTCAGTTCCCTAAACTTTGCAGTCTGCTTCCTGGTAGTTGCTTAGCGGGGCTTTCTGTGTGTCCTCCTGGCTTCCAAAACTGCTCTGCCCATCCCTGAGCAAATCCTTACCTCTGCACCTCTTCAACGTATTATCCACAAAAAGACTTCTGAGGGCGAGGTCCCACATTTTCTCCTTGAAGGGAGGGGATTGTCCTTCCGGAGGCTGAGCCAGAAGTTCTTTGCACCTAGAGACACCCAGCAGGGAAAGGATTATCTGCCTGCCAGGAGTTCTGTGAGCAGCAGGCAGGTTGTAGAGTTTCGCTGCCCAGGACTGTGCAAGGGGACAGATCAGAAGTCTTTCCATGTAGAGCAAAGGGAGAAATAAAGTGCCTCAAGAATAGTCAAAGATTTTGGAAGGAGCCCCAGCTTTAAGAGAAGAACAGGAAAAACAGAGTTGGTAGAATATTCTCACACATTGCACTACATCGTATTATTTTGTTTGCATTGGGGTTAGGAAGAGGTTTGAATTAACTATCATTTACAACCTCCCCCCCGCCACCACCACCCCGCTGAACTCAGCCTATGAAGCAGACATAGGCAACAAAACTAAGTTACAATAAAGCCATTTAACCTAAACCAGGTTAGGCGCGATATGCCAGCTACCTTGTTACTACTTGTCATGGACCAATAACAACTGCAGCCTGCAATTCATGTCCCTGACAAGGATTAAATTGTTATTGATTTCACATACAAAGCATTTTAAAAAGCAGCCCTCCTGAGCTCCAGCAGGAAACACAGGCCCTAAACTCCAATCGGGGATTAGCCATCATTAACAATTACTGGATGCAGCCCACATCCTTTTAATGCCTTTTGGTCCAGCTCAAGGAGTCAATTTCCTCATATTTAACTTCTGTGTGTAGCACAGTGACCTCATACGGCAAGGAAGGAAGCTGCGTGAGGGGGGAAAACTTCACCTACCTGGCCATCACCCCTTTGATATCCTGGAAAGAAAGACAGGAAAGACACGGGCTATAAAACAGGCTTAATAGCAAGTGCTGGAAGCAAGCAAGGGTCCTCCTCCCCTTTGATCAAAAGCAAGCGTTGAAGCAGGGGGTCCTCCAATCTTGGCCACTTTAAGACCTGTGGATTTCAGCTCCCAGAATTTCCCACCAGCATGGCCAGCTCAGGAATTCTGGAAGCTGAAGTCCACAAGTTTCAAAGTGGCCAAGGCTGGATGATACCCCTGCATTAAAGGCTCAGAATCCTGTCCTTTTTTCCAAGTTTTTTAGATCCGTTGGGCTTGGAATAGAATTATCTCAATACAGAAGAGTGAAAAGAGTCGAGATAAACTTGGAGGCCAGGCCCAGCTCTCTCCACCACCACCCCCAGGCAGTTGATTGCTCATCCCTGAACCTCATTAATTTGGACCCCAGAAAGGTGGTATTCTTCCCCTCCCCCCCATTAAGTTGAACATCTTTCCTGGGTGAACTTTCTACTGGGGAGGAGGCTTGTGTGATTCAAATGCAGTAAGCACAGAGGCAGAAATAGCCCCCTTTAATTGGGAACCCCCACTCGCCCCACCCTCCAAGGAAAAGCCACCACAGAGTCCAAAAGCTTTTGCTTAGTGAATATGGCCAAATCTCCATTGCTTTTGAACACCTCATCTTGTAAGGAGGCTGCGTCTGTTGAAGAGCCGCCCTCCATCCCACTTCACGTTCCCAGTTCCTGGAGGCTCCTGACCAGCCTACCTTCAGGAATTCATAGGCGGGTTCTTCAAACTTCCTCTCCAGCTCCTTGGTGAAGGTCCGGACTTGGTAGTGCTTCCTTGCCAGCCTGGCCAGCTCTTCCTCAATCTGTTCATTGATCCATTTGGCTGCCATCATCTGGTCCAGATGAGCCATCTTCACCACCTCATACATCTCCTTATATCCCGAGCCAAATCTCTGATTGTCAAGCTCCATAATTTTCTACAAAACAAAGCCATCTTAAGGAAGGGGACCCCCCCCTCCCCCCCTCTCCAGAAACAACAGCCCTGGCTCCTCCCCAGAGAGAAGCCGAGCGAGGGCCCTACCACCAGGTTTTCTCTTTCCGTTTGCACTTCTGCAAAGCTGTCTTGGACGTGTGCCTTCTGAACTCTCAGAAGCTTCAGAAAGACGTGGACTTCGGTCTGAAAAAAGAAGACCAGCTGCTGCCTTTGATCCTGGAGAGGTGCAGATCAAGACCCCTCCCAGCCCTGGGCATTTCTTTGGTGGCCCTGGCAAAGCTACCGCCAGGCCAGAGGAAGCCGGTCGGTTGGCTGCGCTCTGAATGTCAGTCTGAAGGCAAACTAACTCCTCAGCTGATGCCTGCACACAAGTACAAAAAAACCTCTACACAGTGCAAAGGTTGTGTATATACCTTCCTCCTATAAAGTTGCTGGCCTTACTGGCTGCTGCCCTCGGAGCAAACCTTTGAGCTACTTCTGTGTAGCTGAAGCAGGACCATAGAGCATCCCAAGCCATAACATGGTTTGTTTGTTTGTTGACCAAATGGGACCCATGAACTCAACCCACGTGGCTTATTAAACTCACCAGGGTCAAGCAAACCTTATCTTAATACAACAGGTGTTCCCAGACAACCCATTTGTGCCAAAGTCACAAGAGTGAGATGAACTACTCTGCACAAGACCCAGTTCAGCCTCCCTAACCACGAAGTCCACTGCAAGTGGGAAGCAAGTTTCTCTGACGGCGGCTTGTTCACTTCACCTGAAGCCAGAGGAGAGCCTCCCTACCTTGGCCTTATGGGCTGCCTCGTCCAGGGAAGCAAGTGCATGGTCCCTGTGACCCTGGGACTCCTGGCACTTGGAGCAGAGGAAAGCCCGGTCAGTCTGGCAGAAGAGCATCAGCGGCTCCTTGTGGGTCTCGCAAATTGCCTGGTTTAGTTTCTTCAACACTCCCTTGTCTTGCAGCTTTTTGATAAGCCAGGAGACGTTCCCCAGCTGCCTGTTGGGCACCAGGGTCACAGTATCAAAACTCTGGTGGCACTGAGGACAAACAACGTTGCTATGAGCACCTCCCCAGTGCTTCTGGAGGCAGGCCTGGCAGTAGTTATGGCCACAGTTTAAAGTCACCGGGTCATGGAACACATCCATACATAAAGTGCACTTAGCTGCATCCGGAAGGTATTCTGACATCTTTCCCACATCCATTGTATCTTCACCAAAAAAAAACCCCAACCTTTTCTCATAAATGTGTCAGGCTGCTTTCTTATAGCTTCCACCCAATAAATAAGCCCCTTTAGCGATTTTCTCTCTGCCAATGAGATCCTAATTATTTGGCTAAGCCCCTCCTGGATCCCTACAGGACTGGTCCTGCTGGGAGAAGAATTGCTCTGCAGCCTTACGCTTGTGTCCTCTGGGTGCCGTTGAGTTTTCTTGGGCACTATTTTTACTGTAGGCTGGACGCTGGACAGGGGAAAACATTCATTTCAGCCTCCTGGGCTTTTTCTGGAGAAAAGTCCTCTCTGGATTTCTGCAATTGAGTCTCTCCAGATTTTTCTCAAAGCCTCTTTAGAGTTCTGTGTTTGGATCTGGCCCTGATTCTGGGCCTTTAACAACAGCAAAAGAGCAGGTAAGGGGCCTTGGCCTGGAGGGAAGTTAGAGGAACAGCTCACCTGCTTCAGGTGTTGGACCACCTGCTCCTAAAGGTGCAGAGACTTGCAAGTAGGGCAACTGGAGACCAGGATCTTCCAACCTGCTGCCACCCCACAGAATTAGCTCTACAGAATTGCTCAGCTATTGTGGCCCTCAGAATTTGGTCCCAATTTAACCTGGAGGAAGCCAGGGAAACTTGGGGGTCCCAGAGTTGACCCAGTGAAGTTTAAAAAGTTTCTAGTTTGCATTATACTGGAGAACATCTTATCTCCTTACCAAATGTTGGCTTTTCAGCCTTCAGTTGTTCTGTATGTATCATCTGAGATGCTCTAAATATCCAGCTTTCACATCTTTCCTGCAAAAATCTAGGAAGCCACTTGAACCCCCACCCCACCCCCTAGTTTCTCGGCCTGAATAGCAAAAGTGTGTTTGGGGTGGTGGTGGAAGAATTGTACTTTCAAGTGCTTGCAGTATTTTGATAATGTAGCTTGACAATAAAGTTGAATTACTCATCTGCTTGTGTTTCCTGCCTAGTCTACCTCGCAAGGTTACAATCCCTGCAGATCTTCAAGGGGAGATTGGTCTAGTGAATGCCCATCTTTACGGACATTCCAGATTCACACATTACACTAAACCAGGCTTCTCAAACTTGGGAGTAAGGACGGGGCACACATGCAATTTGTGGGGGGTGGTCACAAACTGACTTTAAACCTTTTCAGCTTTGCACAGAGGACGGGACACTTTCCAGGGTTTAGTTCTTGCTTTGGAAACACTTCTGGTTGTGCAACACTGGCACAATCCAAGGCAGCAACTTTTAGGATGTGTGGGCTTGCAAGCCCCAGAATTCCCCAGACAGAAATGAAGTGCACCCCTTAAAAAGAGGCAGAAATATAGAACGCCTGCCTTCCAGGTCAGGAGGGGTGGGGGCGGTGGGTCTGTTTCAGCGGAGGCACCAGAAGGGCTTGGGGCATTTCCACAAGCGATCTGAGGCGGGACCCC
>NW_015386391.1:848577-875785 GCF_001527695.2 Protobothrops mucrosquamatus | reverse complement strand
GCCCTTCCCGGCCTGGGGCGCGGGCGCGGGCGGCGGGGGGCTCTCCACCGGGCCCGCCGCCGCCTCCTCCGCCGCCGCCCCCTCGCCGGGCCGCAGCCTGGAGAAGACGCTGGAGGAGGCGGGCAGCTCCGGCCTGCTCTGCCTCAGCGGGAGGAAGCTGCGCGAGTTCTCGGCCGCCGCCGCCTACGACCTCAGCGACACCACGCAGGCCGGTGAGCGCGGGCCCATGGTGCGCGGCCGCCCGAGGTTCCCCGGGACCCATCACCCTGCCTGCACCCGGACCTGTCAGCCCCAGTCTGGGTCCCATCATCCCCGCCCACTGACCCCCCCGCGTCCTGCACATCCCCGCTCTTCCCCCCCCCCCATGCCCCGCTCTGCAGGCCCCATCATCCCCAGCCACCCTTCCTGGGCTGCCCCAGGCCCATCGTCCCCTCTGCTGCCTAATTCTCCACCAACACCCATGGGGCTCGCCGTTCAGGTCCCATCATCCCCTGCCTGCCTGCCTGCCTGTGTCCCTGCGCTCTTGAACTGGGCAGCCATTTCACTCTGCTGGCCGGTGCGAGGGAGGAGAGCTGCGGCTTATGGGCAGGAGGTGGCAAATGACGCCAAGGGGGCTGCTGGTGGGGGGCAGGTAGAAGCCCTTGGGGGGGAGGGGAGGGGAGGCATTGTGGGAGGGGGCGCAGCAGGCTGGGTCACTAGAGTGGGTAAGTGCTGAAGATGGAGTCGCTGCAGATGGAGGAGGCTCCGGTCAGCAGCAATTGCCTCTAATACAGACGGATATTATGGCTGGGCACAGATTGACTGACTGCTGGGGATTGCAACAGAGCAACTGGGAAAGTGTATTTTGGAACTGAATGATGGAGGTGGAGGAGCAGAGGCTACACAAACCTGCACGCCGGCTTTTAATAGTCAAAACCACTTTGTTATAGTTTGATATAAGTTGGCTCTGGCTAGCCTTCAGAAATGTGAATTGCATTCAAGCTATCCTTTTGTTTTTCTGTTCCTCAAAGGTGATTTTGCAAAGTAGAGCTCGGTGCTCTGGTGGTTTCTGTCGAGTCCTAATTTGCTCCTCTGTTTAGCATCAGAAAATTTTTGCTCTGAAAACATGAGCATGTCAGATGAAAATTTAGATTTCTCAACCTTGGCAACTTTAAGCTATTTGGACTTCAACTCCCAGAATTCATGGTTGTCTGGGGAATTCTGGGAGTTGAAGTCCAGACATCTTGAAATGGTCAAGGTTGAGAGACACTGAATTAGATTATGGTTTGCATAATTGCTGGTAAATTTGCTTACTGGTTAAGAGCATTGACATCTTCGGGCTCAGCAATTGCAGCCTCTGTCTGGTCTTGAGTCAAGTTGGACCCCCTTAGCTACCCTGAATCAGATCTGATCTAAAACCATGTCTTGTCAGGCCTTGCTTCCATTTTCAAAATTCTTTCATCTGTAAATCTTAGACATCATTAATACTAAGCAGAGAAGCTTGGATGACACATCGTGGATTTCCGTTCTGTTGCCAAGCTTTGAAATGTACTTCCTTGGTTTATGTCTATGGAGATTCCTTGGTTCTCCAGTCTGTTTCACTTGTAATCTTAACTTCCTCTCAGGAAAAACTGCCAGCAAAGATGACATCTTTGGCAGGGCCGTCTGACTTTATTGCTAAAGTGTCTCTTTTAAAAGTTTACTCAGTTCTGCTGTTTTGCTCCCCTTGAGACTTCTGCCAGATGGAAAGGTGGCGTATACGTCTCCTAGTAATAAATGCTGAGGAGGGCTCACCTGGAGTATCTCTCCATGAACCCATCCAAGACATTGCTGGGATGCATTTTTTTAAACAAAATCTTAAAGACCGTTATCCAGTGGAATGCAAAAGCCAGAGCTGCCAGTTATTGTGCCGGCAGATTTATTGTCCCAGGGAGGCTCCTTTCCCATGCGTTCGTTTGTTCTACAGGAATAGAATGTGGCTTCCTGGAGGCTCCTTCTTTTAAGAGGACTTGTAAGGCTGATAATTACAGAGAGGCGAAATTAAAAGTTGCAGGCAGTTTTTCCCTCGAGGCCCAGAGAGCAAAGTAGAGGCCCTGCCGGCGGTTAGAGACTGGCTGGGATGGTGAGCTAGAGTTGAATGATGTAGCTGCCTGGTTTGGATATAAAACTCTGGGAGGAGGTTTTTCGTTTGCTTTTCCGTGGGAGGAATGCCGAGTGCTGCGCCAGGCGAGTAGCTCCCAAACAGATCTCCTCCCTGAGCCTTCTAGGGCAGTGGCCTGGCTGGGCGTCCCGACGTGTTCTTCCTTTGTGCAGGGGGTGAAGTACTCCAGTTGGTCAAATCAGTCTTCATACATGTTGCCTTTGCTATCTGGACCAGGGACACTTGGGTGGCTGTCGAAATGTCAATTTTGTAAAGAATCTCCCCAAAGATTGGCAGGAGAACAGCGAGGGGTCCTTGGTGCTCTCTGAGCTGGGCTGTTTCCTTGCAGACGTTTCATTACCCAAACTAGCTAGCATCATCGCAGCGACTAGCACTGATGGTGTTACCTAGTTTGGGTAATGAAACGTCTGCAAGAAAGCCCAGCCCAGAGAGCATCAAGGACCCCTCATTTCAACCCTGAACTACAAATGTTCTCCTTTATTAAAAAGAGAACATTAAAGAAATGTCTTGTGCCATGATTCAAGGCAATCGGGTCCAAAATTGGAAATGTGATCTTTAATGGCATGCAAGGCTTGCTGAGAAAAACTATAACAGCACCTCAGCTCAGACAGTGTGCATGTCAGCAACATAGATCATTGGGGATGGAGGGTGGAAGTCCATGGCTTAAAGCGAGAAGGCTGGCTTGCTGCAGAAGAGTGCCTCTCCTGGATTGGTCCAAGGGAGGTCCAAAAGATGGCATAGGTGATGTTGGCAAAAAGACTGCAAGGTGCCCTGGAGATTTAAGAAGGTCCCATTTCCAGAATATCAGTTCAGGGCAACAGATGCAATTTCCTAAATAATTCTGCTAGGTAGACTTTGGGCCCTAATCTCTGCTTGCTGTCCGCCTATTCTATCCACCTTTTGCATAATCCTTCAAGCTTTTTCAGAGATCACAGTAAGCCGAGATTGTAGCTCAGGATGATAGAGCAAAGAAGCCTTGGTACGCCTTCCCTCACCTGCTTCTTTTTACAGTAGAGAACCAGACCTTTCTCTTTAGGTTTTCTTAGAGTTTGTCCTGGGGTTCCTGGTCTACACATGCCCAAAACAAATCCTGGCTTTAAACCTTAGCCACCAGGAAAGATATTCCTCCTTGTAAATGAATTAATATATATACATTCAGCTTCACAGCTGAGCATGGTGGATATACATATATTAAAAAGTAGTGGAGTTTTAAAGGCTGAAAATGTTTTATGGCATAAGATTCCTGCCGTGCCTCAAGACTCTCTGTTTTTTCTCAGACTTAACATAGCTTCTCCTCTGGATATGGATTAAAAATGTTTCTCTTCCTCCATCCCCTTTGTGCTAAATGAAAGTGCTAGACTTCAGTTGAACCATAGGGAAAATCCAGCTTGAATTCAGTTTCCTCCAACAGAAAGAAGCAACCTTGAACTTAATGCACTGAGCTGTAATTTAGCTGCTTAAGCTCCTTTCACACCCCAGAAGCTTTCCAGCATTATCTGCATTCGGAACAATAATTATTCTCTGTAATTAAAATGTCAGATTTGGGACATGACATCTGCCATTGTACTCAGGGTGGACAAATTCAGCCTTTTATAGAGAGATTGGTGGGATATTTTTGTCTTCGAAGAAGACTGTGCTGGACTCTTTACCAAAATGTTGCTTTTAAGTAGCCGTACATAAAAACGCTGAAACTGACCATTGGTGCTTGTCCGCTGTGTTCCCAGTCTCCGCGTTAAGGCCTGAGCCAAAAGAAAACGCGCCGGTGATTTGGGAAAGCGCAGAATTGTGCTTTCTTCCCACAGCGGGCTTCTCTGGTCTAGAAGACCTCCAAGGTCCCTTCCAACTCTGTTCTATTCTCTCTCATCCTGCCTAACCCTAATCTATTCTGGCTGTTTCCCACCAGGTAGCTTTTATTCAGCTGATTCACAAAGACAATGCCAGTGTCACCAGTGCTCCGAGCTTGGACTGCAGAAATTGCTGTGTGTGGAATGCCCGTGTTGCAGTGCAAAGCAAGCCGAGACTTTCCTAATTAACTTCAGTAATGTGCATATTATTTTTCAGAACTAAGCCTGATCATATTAAGTAGAATCTCCCAACAAATTTGCATGTGATTTGCAATTTGAATCCATGTGACTTTCTCCTGAATTTACATGCACGTGGGATTGTGCTATAAGTGTGCAAAATCCTCCCCATTAAACGTTTGCACCTAATTATATTATTGCTGGTGGTTTATTTTTATTTCTTTTTGTTCATCGCTTCATGAGTACTAAGATTAAACGGATTTCTGATTCTGATCCTGGTGGCTCATAGGTTTGGCACCATGCAGAGGAATAAATCTGAACATAATTGGTTGAATGAAAACCCGATCAAGCTAATTAGGCTGGAGCGCTGACGAAGATGTATTCAGATATGCGGAAGCTGCAAGGCTGTCTCTCTAGTGACAAATGCAAAGTTTATTGTGTGCTGAAGGTTTTTATAGAGTTGGTAGATTTGGAGTGAAAGATCAGGTTGATCTTTTGATAGCAGCAACAAGATACTCAAGGCATTTGTTCTTGGAATCTACTCAAATCTAGATTTTTGTTCCCCTGATCCCTAGCTCATACCTCGGTGACAATAATATGCAAAATTTCAAGAATTGAGGAATATTTTTTCTAGGCCCTTCTACTTCTAACCAGCAATACCTTTGAGAATTGTGGGAAGTCCAGCAGGGAGACCCAGCCCTGCAATTCCTGAAGAAGTCTCAGAGATTTCCTTCAAGCCAAGTGGGAAATGCAGATTGTTATGTTAGTTTAGGGCTTCTGCCTCTTAGTCTGCATAAACTATGAAGGTTTGATTAGGTGGGTGAAGCTCCCTTAGCAACCCTTTTTCTGCAGCTAGGTTGCCCTCTTCTTCCAATTTTTTTCCCTAGGCGCTCAAGGATACCCAGAACAGTTGCATGCAGTCAAATAGATACATCCCCCCTTTCCCCAGAGAAGGGAGGAACCCAACAGTAGAAGGAAGCAACTTGGCCACACAGCAATGGTTGTGTCCCACTGGAGCTGCGCCAGGTCCCCAAAGTTGCCCTCCCCTCCCCATGAAACTGCCAGCATTCAAAGACTCTAAGCAGAGATTATCCTAGTCTTTCAAAGGGGGGGGGGCATTCAGTCTGCTGCTAAATGTGCTCTGTCAAGGAGAGGCTTCCTGGTGCCATTGGAGGCCTCCTTATTCTATGTAGAATTTTAAAATACTTAGGTTTGATATTAATGTAGTCAAAGCATTGTTTTTGGCCATTCTTAGCAAGTGTTTATTCTAACTAGAGCAGCTAGAGTCAAGTGTGGCCAATAAATCTTTTCCATCTAAATATCTCAAGCTTATTAAATTTGATAGTATTTCAATAGGAGGGTTAGTAAACGGTATTTTTATTGCATAATTTTTGTGTGTGTGAGTGAGATTTCTAAGTCCATGCAAGGCCCCGATTCTTGGCAGGTGAAACAGGGAAGTAGCATCCCTTTTTTTCTGGCAGAATGAAGTCTTTGCCGTGGTCTGCAGACAAGGAAGGGGAAGCGGTGACTTTGGGAAGAATTAATCAGCTTTCTGTGCTGGCTGCGCATGTGACAACAAAGGACACAAAGGGATGAAGGCAAAGATGGCCTGCGCGGCGTCTTGTGTCTCTGTGGTGCTTGCATTCATCGGGGCTCAGGTCCTGGCTCCGGCTCCTTACCTTTGTTTGGAGAGGCTTAGCAGGCCGACAATTTAGCTATTTCACAGACGGCTTTATGGGACTCCAGATTGCTGGGAAAGGGTGTTGCAGAACAGCAGCAGCAGCAGATTTCCCTAATATTGTCTGTTCTGTGCCATCCGTGTGCACACACAGCGTTCAGAAGGTTTTGTAACACCCCCCCCCCCCGATAATAGGTCCCTGACTCACCTGGAGGAGGCTGATGAGGCTAGGCAGAAATGGGGAGGCCAAACAAAGTGGTTGGGCTCCCTTCAGTTTGATGGAAGATTGAAGGACCGAGATGGCCTTTGCTGGT
The DNA here is from genome assembly GCF_001527695.2 of Protobothrops mucrosquamatus. Taxonomy (NCBI): domain Eukaryota; kingdom Metazoa; phylum Chordata; class Lepidosauria; order Squamata; family Viperidae; genus Protobothrops; species Protobothrops mucrosquamatus. The sequence continues at coordinate 869,632 of NW_015386391.1, read as the reverse complement.
CAGAAGGAGCCAGCTTCTACTGGAGGGGAAATGGGTTGTTGGGGCAAAGAGTGGACAGTAGTGAATTCTTGTCTTCTCCTCCTAGAAGGGCAGGTCCTGGTAAGCTTCCAGCTCTACCTGTGTGTTGGGTTCGGCATCCTAGCAGAAAGTAACCCTTTCCACTTTATAGCCTCTGATTCCAACCGTAGAATTGTGCAACTGCAGATTACCAGTTGGGTAGCTTCTTCTCATTCAGGATGAGCCTTGAAAATACCTTCTCCTCCTCCTCTCCCTTTTTAGATCTTTCCAGGAACAGATTTACTGAAATCCCTCCAGATGTGTGGCAGTTTGCACCGCTGGAGACATTGAACTTGTATCACAATTGCATCAAATCTATCCCGGAAGCCATTAAAAACCTACAGATGTTAACATATCTCAATATCAGGTAGGTGCATTTGTCTTCTTGTGGTTTCACCTCAGAGAGCCTTCTTGCTCCAGATGACTGCAAAAACATTTGCTGCTCTGTGCTACATGCAGCCTAGAGATTGCCAAAAGATAACCGTGTGTGAAGGAGTCTAGCTTGCTTCCTGATATTTCTCTTTCACAATATGTTCGAGATGCAAATGTAATCACTTTATATTTCAGTTTCGGTTTCTGGGAGTTCAATGAATGCTGAAAAGAAGACTACTAATCTTGCCTTCTGGTGGGAAAGCATCTGAGTTGACCATAGAACTAGAGAACTTTTTTTCTTAGTGAAAGGAATGTTGCTCCATTTTATGGCGGCTGCTTTGAGATCCACCGTGTTTTATTTTTGGTTAGAGTATGCACAATCCCTGCTTTCCCATGTGGGTATAAAGGAGGTGCAGAAAGTGAAATGCATGGGCTCATCTCAAGTTATGTACATCTCAAGAGCAGGGCAAAGACAATAAATGAGCACCAGAGGAGGAAAAACTAAAGCAGGAAAAAAGGATCAGAGAAAAGTGAAGCTGCCCCTCAGCTCAGCAGAAATTGTGCATGGAGGAGAGAAGAAAGCGTGGGAAGAGTTTGCAAAGATCTGTAAACCCCTGATTTAAGTTTTTGTAGAGGTTGAGTATTTTGCTTCCATGTATGCACATGAGATGGAATGCATTGCTGGGAGGGCCGTTTATGTATTGTGCTCTACCAGCAGGGCTTGTGACGGAAGAGCTAAACAGTGAGTCATTTTAAAATGGAGCATAGAGTGGCTTTAATGGCTTCTGCATCTCTCAAACATGAACAATTCATAGCTGCTGGATATTAACCCTCAATGTCTTCATTTCTCCCCAGCCGAAATCTCCTATCTACGTTGCCAAAATACCTATTTGATCTGCCACTGAAAGTTTTGGTTGTCAGCAATAATAAGCTTGTGTCCGTTCCTGAAGAAATTGGAAAGTTGAAAGACTTAATGGAATTGGTACGTGCAGTTTATTTATTTATTTATTTATTAATCGCATTTATACCCCGCCCTTCTCCTAGTGGACTCAGGGCGGCTCTGTCAGTTGCTCTGTCCTTTGTTACCCTTAACACGTTTGGCTTCACTCTTGTTTGTCCACAAATTGAGCTGCGCCCTGTAAAAAAATGAGTTGTCTAGAACAGCAGTGGGCAAGCTTCAAGCTTTCCAGTCTTGTGGCCCCAAGTTCATAAATCTCATCTGGTTGATGTCTTTACTTCTGTTGAGTCAGTGTCTGTTGGCTTGTTTCGGGGTATGTGTGTGTGTGTGAGGGGGATACCATTGAGTTAGCTTAACTCCCCTACATGTCTCTGCAGGTTTTGGGCAAGATGTTTTGAAGTGGTTTGCTCTTGCCTTCTTTTTAGGGCTGAGGAGGTATGGCTGGCCCAGAGTCATCCTACTGGCTTCATGCTTAAGGCGTGATCACGTTCGCTTCTCTTGATTTCTGGCTACATTGGAGAGATGCCTTCTGAAACCATTTTCCTTTGCAGCAAAAATCTGTTTTAAGAGAATCCTCCTTCTTCCCTTTCTAGCAAAACAGGTCTTTCTGTCTTCAAGAAGCCATTCATGTCAGAAAATGCTGGTTTAATTTTCGGATATTCTGGTTTTCTGTTTCTTAGGATATTAGCTGCAATGAGATCCAGGTCCTTCCCCAACAGATAGGAAAACTGCACTCCTTAAAAGAACTAAACTTAAGAAGAAATAATCTCCATATGTTACCCGATGGTAAGCAGTTTTCCATCGTCTTCCAGGCTTCCTCTGAATTCATTGAGACGCGTGTCTTGTCGTGTCTGAAGGCCACTTTCTTCCTCCTTTGTCGTTAATAGAATTAGGAGACCTTCCGTTGGTCAAGCTGGACTTCTCTTGTAATAAAATCATAGAGATTCCCATCTGCTTCCGGAAATTGCGACACTTGCAAGTCATCGTTCTGGATAATAATCCAATGCAGATCCCGCCGGCCCAGGTTTGTTAATCCCCCTTCAGTTCAGAGGTGCAGTGGGGACACGGGGGGCCTTCAGTCAGCTGCTCTGCTCTGTGGAGAAAGGGTGCAGGACCAATGGGTGGAAGCACCTTTTCTGCCTGATGCTTCTTAGGGCTCCCTCGGGGGTAGCTGGGGAGGGGCCGGTCTCTGTTTCTGGGGCCCTGGAAGGTCTTTCCCTGGAATCGCCAAATGAGCTTGTTTCCTAATTCATCACCTCACTGCATGAAGTTGATGAACAGGTTGGGCTGGTCAGCTGTTCCAGGAATAGGTCAGTAGATTGGGGAGATTTACGCAAAGCCTGTTAACAGTTCCCCACCCCCTTCGACACATGCGCGCGCGTGCACACACACACACACAACACAGGGAGAGTCAGACACATCAAAGGCAGCGAAGGAGTTCCAAAAGGTTTCTGTCAACCTATCTGACTCAAATTTTGTTTTGGTTTCTTTCCTGTCTGTGTCTTAATAGATCTGCTTAAAGGGCAAAGTGCACATTTTTAAGTTTCTCAGTGTTCAAGCATGCCTGAGAATGGATAAGAAGCCAGATTCCCTGGATCTCCCTTCCCTGGGAAGAAGGATCCCTTCTCAGCCACTCACCGACAGGTAAAGCCACCTTTCCTTCTCGGAAGGTAAAGGCTGAGCGTTTGTAATCGCTGCGTCTGTTCTGAGTCCCCCGTCATGCCAGGCACTTCATCAGTGTCCCCTTCCTGGCCCAGCCTCTGACTGTGTTTCCAGCCTTCTCTTCCCTGCCTGCCATCTCTTCTCCCCTCGCCTGCCAGGCGTCATTGCTGAGGCAGAGCTGAGCGAGCTGGCTGGGCCTGGGATCTCTGTTCTCTTCTGTGTGGATGGGAGCAGGCCCATATAGGCTGCTTGGTTTCGGCCAACTGCGGCCGTCATTGCGTCGTTTACTGAAGGAGAAGTCTGCCATCTGCTGCCCAACCAGCTGCATTATATCCTTAGTCTGAAGGGGAAGAAAATCAGCACACCTCTTCAGGAAAGAACCTTTGGCATAGGTTTATTTCCCCCTCAATTTCCTCTCTTTGGGGAATTCTTTGCTGTTCTTTGAGGAATTAGAAATTTCAATCAATCTTTTATTACCAGAATAAGGGAACTGAAAATAGTTTCCTAGTGTGTGTAACCAGTGTTCTTCTCCGTTACAGTATAGAAGACTTTTACCCCAATAAAAACCACGGCCCAGACTCTGGAATTGGTAGCGATAATGGGGATAAAAGATTATCCACGACAGAAGTAAGTCAGCGCTCTCTCTCTCTCTCTCTCTCTTTCTCTCTCTCTCTCTCTCTCTCTCTCTCTCTCTCTCTCTGATAATTAATTGTCTGATAAATCTTTAACATTAAACACAATGAAGTCATATACATCAGGCTCCCCTAATCTGGTGGTTTCAAGTGTGTTGCAACTCTCGCAAATCTCTTGCACAGGAATTGCATCACAGTACAACTGGTGAGCAAGTGGCTGGAAAATGTCACATTAATTTTATGTTACAGATTTGATAGCAAAAAAAATTTTTTTTCCTGTTTTTTTTTATTGGTTAGGCACATGAAACTAGAGTCAACTGAAGCATTTCTGGATGTGTTGTGACAACTATTTACTGATTGATGAATGTCTGAATTGGATGTTCTGCTTGGGATGCTAGCCTCACACAGGCCTCCTCAGAAGATTGTTTCGTAATGTGTGTCATCAGAAAGACAAATGCGATGTGTTTGTGATGTTCTCAACTGTTGTTTCCTCAGCCATCCGATGATGACACAGTCAGCCTCCACTCTCAGGTGTCGGAATCGACAAGGGAACAGACATTCCGAAATGACAATCAGTTGCTGGGGAACAAACCTGAGTTGCATAAAGGTAAAATCCTACATCCGGGTGCTTTTGGGAAGTTGAAGTCCACACCTCTTAAAGGTTGAGAAAGACCTGCTTGGACCCTTAGAGATAAATCTTTTTATACATTTAAACCAACCACATACATCTCCTCTTTCCTTTTTAACCTAATCCCTAGACCCCGATGTGTGTGATTACCTCGATCCCAGCTCAGAGGATGTGGCTGCATGTGATCAAGGAGATCCTCAGACTGGGTCGTCCATCTCTTACGTTAAGGTAGCCACGTCTTAAAAATAGACAAAGGGAATGAGTAGTAGAGACTTTCTCATTCTAAAGGTGTTCAACACTTATTTAAAGCGATTTCTGCAACCCTCTTCCCCCCCCCTTCCTCTACCTCCAATATGCTGGGTAAGGAGCGAGGAAAGTCAGCTGAGAAGCCACAGAAGAGTGAGCCGCGTGAAGATTGGCGAGAGGAGAAGAGGTGGGTCCCTGACAGCACCCCGGTGGGATTTGGGGATGATCTACTAGGGACCGTTCACCCAGAGGATCTGTTCGGCAGAAGTCTCTAATCAGGGTTTCCTAACCTCGAATTCTCTCAGCCAGAATTCTGGGAGTTGAAGTCCACACATCTTAAAGTTGCCAAGGTCGGGGAAACCCTGACCTTATCCAACCAGGAATGTTTGTTTATTTATTTATTTATGTATTAGCATTCAGAAAGAAAAGGCGTTGGCCGAAGAAGATGATGACCTGAAGGAGGTGACCGACTTGCGAAAAATTGCAGCTCAGCTTTTGCAGCAGGAGCAGAAGAACCGGTAGGAAGCTTGTGGGTCACCCAGGAAGCAGCCGGGGGTCCCGGTGAGGGTCTGCCCTGACCGCTGCTTGTATGGCGTCTTAAAAATGTGTCTGGTCCAAGCTGAGAGGGGATGGTCTGAAAGGAGAAAAGTTAGTCTATGGCTAATCCCGCTGCTGCCTTTTAAAATACATACCCCGGTCCTTTATAACCGTTGCTAAAATTGATCCTGAAAAGCCTGCGGCCTTTTGCCGTGTTGAAAAGGCCCCCGTCCTTGCCTCTTTGAAGGATTTCTTTCCCAGCTTGGCCGTAAAGCTTTTTTGTCTTCTCTTGGCTTAACTGTAGTTACACTCTCCTCTTTCTCTCTTCTGCTGACTTTACTAACGTCTCTCCTGTCCTTCCTCATGGCTTCCTTCCTCCATCTTGGGGTACGTGGCATGCGAATTCAGACGGAGGCCCTTAAGCTATAGAGCTTCCTTCAGTGAAAAGCTTTTCCAGAGGACCAGGGTGGCAGGACGCGCGTCAAGGTACTTGGGACTGGAGGCCTGGGGGTGTCACACGAGCGTGGGGGGGGGGAGAGCAGCCCACAATAACCCTTGATAACAACTTGGTGTAACAGTGAAGGTGCGTTTGAGGAGGAAAATTGAAGAAAAGCCTAAAAGCCCCAAAGTTGGGTGGCCTAAACTTCCTTAAGAAGCCAGATGGCCCTCTTAGAACATAGAATCCTAGGGCTGAAGGGACCTCAGAGGTCTTCTAGTCCAAACTCCTGCTCAAGGCAGGAGACCTTATGCCAACCCAGTCAAAGGGGTCTCCAGTCTGCTTTTGAAAACCTCCAGTGATGGCGCACCCAGAGCTCCGAGAGGCAGGCTTGTTGGTTTATTTCAAGGGTTTATCTGCCTCTGTCATAGAAATGGTCAAAAGGGCAGTCCCTGTGGGGTCATCAAAACTTTGCTCGGGCGGGGCCTCAGTTGCACTATCACAGTCGCTGTCTTGATTTTTGGGACCACACCTGTGGACATCCCTGTTTGGGGGATTTCCCTGTTAAACCATACCTTGAGGAAAAAAAAACCCACTTCTGAGAAGGATCTTGAGGGGACCTGCAACCCAAATTGGGAAATGTTTTCCTCTTGAATTGTTACCTGGAAACCAAATTCCAGACCCTTAAAGTGTTGTCCCAGGATTGATTAATGCTATTTTTGTGTAAGAGAGTCCTTGGCCTTATTTAAAGACAGGGAGACTCTTCCTGTGCAGACGTGGGGGTCAGTCAACCACCCCGGGCCATTTCCTGGCGGGGGAAGAATGACCCTGTTAGTCAGCTGGGAAGCCCCCTGCCCCCCGTCCGGCAACCCTAGCTGGAGAACGCTCCACCCTGCTGCCGCTCTTCTGCCCTGAGTAGGGTGGGATTCTGTTCGGACAACCTTTGTCGAGGGAGCTCCTGTTTGCTTCTTCTTTCTCTCCGCCTTTCCTGTCCCACTCCTGATTCCAGACTGTCTTTCCTTGCTACTCCTTCACTCGTGACTTTGCTCCTTCTCGAGTCCCTTTCCCAGGTGGATGCCTTCAGGGACTGTCCCTGCAGCCTCAGAGGACAGCTTGACCAGGGTTGAAAGACAGACCAGGGGCTGGCAGGACAGCCGGGGTCTTCTTAGACTCACCAGAGAGAAGGGGAGGAGAGGCGTCCTCACCTGTGGCTGCAGGAACCTAGCATAAGCAAACTAGGATCAACTAAGAGCTGAGCCTGGACGTCATTCAGGGGCAACTTTCTTGGTTTTAGACTCCTGAATCACTCCACCCCGACAAGCACAAGAAACCGACCGAAACAGACGGTGGACACAGAAAAAAGGTACGGGGCTTTACGGGGTGGGAAGAAATAGGCTAAAATAGTTTGTGTGAACCTAATGTGTGAAAGGATTTTGCAGAGGTAGGCCGAAACAAAAGGTCTCCGAAGGGGGCACCATTACTCTTTGAAAGCTGGTCCTATTGCAGGGAATCCAGAGCCCCCACCTCCTTTCCAGAAACCCTTTGACACAGTGAGTTCACACAAATTATTTTCATAAGATTTCACTGGAACAAAGTAAGTGGGCCTGAGGACACCAGGGGAGACCCTGAGACCCTGTGGCTCTTGAAAGGGAGGAAAATGAGAAAGATTTCCCACCCAGGGGTTACGTCTCAAGAAATGCGGACCTCTGAAAAAAGGTCCTTACTGCAAACGTTTTAAAATGTTATAGTTTCCCACGTTGCTTGTGCTTTTCTTTAGAGTTTTTTTTATCAGTCCTAAAATTCACAGGTTATCTGGCTATAAATAAATATTGGCAGTACTGGATGTCAGATTAAAAGATGACTGCCTTGGTGCTAGGAAACAGCGTGAAGAGCTCCACGTTTTGAGTGGGCAGCTGCATAATTTAACAAAGAAAGAAAGAGGTGGGTTTTTTTTTTAAGCCAACAACTTCTGTGTTTTGTTATATTTTATTTTTTCGTGCAGCCTTTCCGCAGACGAAGCAAATTCTCCGTCCTCCCCCTGCAGCTGGCAGGTAATGCAGAGACTTGTAAGCAGCTGTGATGGTTTGGCTTGTTCATCGTAAACGTTTCTTCCCTGCCGCCTTGGATCGCCCTTTATGGCTTCGGCTGCAGATGAGCTGCCTCGCTTGCCGAAAGTGCGCCTGGTGCCAGATAATTGGGTGGGATTCCTTCGCGCCATCTGTTGTGCAGTGCAGTAGTTGTGACAGATTGTGTGACATTCTGTCATTCTGGAGCATTTGATAACTACCCCCAAAGTCGGATCAGCTTGCTGTGAGGGAAGCTTGACAAATTCAGACATTTTTAATAATGTCGGATTAAGAAATGCAACCCTAAGATTTCTCTGGGCTTATTCACAATTTGCTTTACTTTCTTAGACATATTCATGCGTTTTCCCTTCAGCCACTTAGTAAAAACAAAAATTTGCCCTATCCTAGCAAGCGCGATCTTCACTGGGACTCCTACAGATTTCCTTAAAATTCATGCTGTTTATGGCATTTTTGGATTTTTAATCCAAACCAATTGCTCAGTACAATGTTGAATAGGCGAGTGAATTCGTGAACTGCATCAATATTTATCAGTGAATAAATTGGTACATCAATCTACGTATCAATATGTCAGTCAGTCCCTCGTTTTTCCGGTAAATACGCAGTGAATGTATATAAGTACTTTGATTTAATAATAAAATGGAGTGGAATTAAGCCTTGGCAACTATATAACAGTCTCAGTGCAAATGCTGGTTCGTCTGTGCCCGTGTTTTTATTCCATGTTCACTCTTTGCAAAGGCCTTCCCTGTTCGTGACTGGAAGTGAGAGATCTGGGCAGCACGTTTACCAGAGAAGCTGAGTTGAGCGCCAGATGTACAAGATACATATCAGTGACCCTCCTGCCTTCTGAATTTTATTTTATTTATGGGCGCTTTTTCCTACTCTACGGTGACTGGTGATGGCAGGGGAGCTGGAAGGCTAGTTTAGGAAAAGCATTGCTGATTTCATCAGAGATTTGGGGGCGATCCTGATCAACGTCATGGGTTCAAAGCCTTACGGGCTGTTTTCTCTCCGTAGCCTCTGGAGAATCAGAGAGGCCACAACCCGGACGGTCCACGTTGGCCGGATGCGCAGGCGATAATCTGGCCGAATGAAGAGAGGCATCGAAGCAAGCAGATCAGGAGGGAGTATTTCAAGGTGGGCCCCCCCTTTTTTCTCTGCCTAATACCCATCTAAGAAAATAAAACCATTTCCGACCTTAGAAAGTCTCAAAACCCCCTGAAAGCAGCCCGGCTTTTATGTTTGTAATTATTTTTCTTGGGGGGGAAATTAACAGAATAAAAACTTTTAAAAGAGAAAGAAAATCGTGAGAAAAGACTAGAGAAGTGGAAGAAGAGAAATAGAAGAAGAAAAAGACAAAAAAAAATTTTTTTAAGAAATGGCTTCCAATAAATGCATTTGAATTTTATCTTCTTTCTGTTGAGTTTACCTCACAACTCCCTTCTTCCCATAATCTACCCTTTCTAGTCAAACGCACAAATCAGGTAGTGTACATTGTTTCCCCCATTTTCAGTCCATACAAGGTTTCCAGTCACAGAAAGAACGGCATCCTGCCTTTTAAAGTGCTTGAAAGCAAAGTAGATTTTCTGCCTTGAACAGGAAGCTCAGCTACACCTGATAACTGAAACTGAAACAGGCTAAAAAATCCAGCTGGCGTTTTTTTTTTCCCACGGAAGCCAACCCTTGATGGCTTTGAAGGTGGCTTTCCCAACAATTATTCTAAAATAGGAAGCGCCTCAAAGTGTTTTAAGGGCAGTATTTACCTTGAACCATCAGACTGACCTCCGTCAGAGCTTCTCCTCTGATGTGGTTCTGCCTGCCTGGAGGAAGGGAAAGCAGCGGAAACCCATCAGGAAAATCCTCCTGCTTCCTTTTCTCTGTGCACGAAGCCTTTTTCGTTCCTTTGTCCCTGGCTGAGTATCACCGCTGCATGCTTCGACATGAGCATTGAAAAACAGAAGAGCCTGCCTTGCTGTGGGTCTGGCCTTGTCACTGAGCTGAAGACAATTACATAGGGAGGATGCCTGGGGGGGGGGCAACAAGCTGGCTGGGGAATTCTGGGAGTTGAAGCCCGCAAGTCTTAAAGTCATCAGGGTTGGACACCCCGATCCAAGCCATTTTTTGTCCAAGGTGGTTCTGTAGTTCTGACTTTGATCCTCAGATCTGTCTCTCCATGGAATTCTTAAGTTTGCCCCCTGGGCAAATTGCTCTGGGTGAAAGGAAGCCAGGGAAGAATTCCCCTGATCTCTGGCTCAGGAATTTCCTTAAAAGCGTCAGAGAAGGGCCGGGGCTTTATTGCAGAAATACGTTACAGGGGTAGTGAAAACGCCGACTCTTTGGCCCTGCCAAGCTAACTAAGAACTCTGAAACTCGCAGCCCCCGGGCACCCAGAGAGTGGCTGGGGGGGGGGGCTGGCTGAAGCCTTCTGCATCAGCAGGTTCTCTGCAGAGTCTGCAAAGCCTTGAGATACAGGCCTGCTTTAATAGGCAAGCAGCGTAGACGAAGGATGCCTTCTAGGGAATACATTATTTGGAGAGCAGTACAGTTTATCCTTAAGGAAATGCACCTAGGATGATTATGAGAATATGCACCAATAAACATTTCTCTCTAGGGAGCTTGTCAGTCATGCAGTTCTTCCTCTGGTAAGCCAAATCCAGTTTATTATCCTGGTTACTGAGCCTAAGCGTTATACGTTGCCTCTTGACCAGCATTTTAAGCCCCCAAGGGAGCCTCCTGAGACTGCCCCCATGCCAGGATAGCCCTGTTTCTCTGTCTCAGGGTGGATTGCTAATGTGGTCTGAGGATGAAGCAGAGAGTCAGAAGTGACTAAAAACACACAAACAGGTTTCACAAACCACGTGGCATAAAAGCTGTCTGTTTTTCAGTACAAGTCTTCCCGGAAGAGTTCCAGTGGAAATGAAAATGATGAGGTAAGTGAGGAGTGGAATAGAAAATGAAACTTAACCGTGGAAATCAAGGATTCTGTGAACATTATTCTTTAAATTCTCCTTCCTATACTCACATGCACAGTGGTTTTCCTCCCCTCTCGAAGAAGTAATGCCTAAGCATAATTTGCATTGACAGCCCATGAATTGGATGTGGCTTAGAGCTGCTTGATAATCTCACAGGAGTATTGAGACTCTTGCAAATCTCCCTTGGCCTGGCCCGGAACTGGTCTCAAATGATGTGTTGGTTTTATAGTGCTCTGCCATGTTTTGAACATTGGTTTCTATTAATTCTTTGCCACCCTGGCATCTGCTGAAGGATAGATTATACATACTTTAATAAATAGTCATAGTCTGCTGTAATCTGGGAGAAATTTATGATGATCGGGGGGGAACTGATCTCACATTTTAAAAAAGGCTTAAGCAAAGAAGCTACTTGTAATGCAGCAGCTTTGTAGGTATTGGGCCAGCAAAGTTTCTTAGCTGATGGTGCAAGAGCCCTCTTAGTCTGCGGTAGCAGAAAATCAGAGAGAAGCTAATAGTGCTTTTTCTGATTAGCCAGTTATATTAAAAGGCAGAAACTCCTTTGGATTTTTAACTGAAGATGGAATCCCATTGGCCCTGAGGCTCTGATCCCTTAAGCCAAGAGAGTTGCCCTCCTGTAAGGAGACCACATTCAGAGGTCACCGTTAGGACATCTGCCAGCCCGACCAGTCAAGCATCTTCGTATGTTTAGTAGCGTGTCTCTGTTGGGGAAAATATGTGTTTGTACATGCACACATTTATGTCTTGTCTGACCAAATGTTTCATTTTAAAACATTTCATCTTATAATTTCCATCTTTTTGGTTTTGTTTTTTGTAGCAAGACAGTGATCATGCTAATGTGTCTCCACAGTCGCCTGTGTCATCCGAGGTACAAGTGTCTGTTTGTCTGTCTGTCTGTCTCTGTATATTTTTGTTAGTGTCACAAAGTGTCACGTTTTAACCGCAATGTGCAATTTTAGTGTAATTGGAGTTGCCTGCAGAGTAGAAGTTCACTCAAGGAGTGATCTGAAACATATCACGGAGGGGCCAGAATGTATGTTAGAAAAAGCAGAAAAGTTTCTGAACGCTTTGGACTAGAAGACCTCCAGCGTCCCTTCCAGCTGTGTTACTCTATATTCTATATTCTAAGTACAGCTTTCCGTCTTTAAGAAGCATGTTATCAAAGGGCTTTTGGGAGAACCTTTTTAGAGAAGGCCTCCCCTCCCACTTCCCAGAAGCTCTGTGGTCCTGGCCCTGAAACTGAGCTGGCCTGTCCTTTTATAAGCAATCAGTGCACCTCCTCAAGAACTCTCCACGCGGTGGCCAAAAGGCAGGGGGCATCCAGCCTCTTTTTTTCCAGGCTGGGATCATCTTCTCTGCATAGAGATTTCCCAGCCAAGGCCGAAGCCCCTCGGTTCTCGAGGCTTGCATGCCTTGGGTGCCCTCCGTGGCCATCTGACAGCTCTGCTTCTCCCTCCTTTCAAGGATTATGAACGGACAGATGGGAATTCTCACGGCCCTTTTGGACTGAAGCCCCGATCAGGTGAGGGCTGTAATTTGGGCCTGTGTGTGTGTTAGAAAAGAGATTGCTTAGAATATGCTGATGTCGGGGGTTGGGGGACAGAGAGACCTGGGTGGACTCTTAAGTGACAGGCAGAGCAGAAGAAGGCAAAGCATCCCTGAGCCAGTCAGCGGGGCCAGGCCCAAGGGGGAAGGTCCCTGTTGCTTTTGAAGAGGACGGTGGCCCTAGGAAGCTCTGCCAGGGCCCTGCAGGGCCAGCCCTTTGGTTGCAGAGACCCTGCTTCGCAGCCTCCGCTCCCCCCGCCTGCGCATTGAGACCCCAGGGATGCGCCGAGGGACTGCCATTACTAGATCAAGGGAGTTGGGCTGGTATGAATCTCACCCAGCTGGAAATTTCTCTCCCACAGCAAACAAGAGCTGTTCCTTTCAACACAAGCCGAATGAGTGTATTGGTAGATTGCCTGTTTCTGTTCCTTTGCACAAATGCTGCCTGCTCTCTGTATGCAACATTCATTTCTGACACACACACACACACACACACATGCCCCTCCCCTCCCCTTATGCTTTTGTGATGAGTGCAGTTGTCATGCCTAGAAGCATTTTCAATTTATTGGATTTGAGATGAACCAAAATGATGGCGATGGAGGGAGGCGTGGCCAGAGGCATTGTGTGCGAGGTGTTCTCTGCAACCGGTTTGTTTTTAACGGTCCACTTCCCTTTTTAGCGTTTGGGCGTTCTCGTCAAGACTACAGCACGTCGGACCCCGGATTCACCATGAGAAGGAAAATGGAGCATCTGCGGGAAGAAAGGGAACAGATTAAGCAACTGCGCAATGTAATGTGCCTTTAATACAGGGGTCTCCAAACTTGGCAATTTCAAGACCTTGTGGACTTCAGCTCCCAGAATTCCCCAGCCAGCGCTGACGTTGAAGTCCACAAGGCCTTAAAGTCGCCAAGTTTGGAGACCCCTGCTTTTAGCAGGATGGATGCTGGGGCTGCTGGTGGCTTCCCTGGGTAAGCTGCTGGAGAATTGTGGCTTTTGATCTTGAGTGTGTCTCCTCCTTTGCCCCTTTAGAATCTGGAGTTGCGGTTGAAGGTCAGCCTGCCCGAGGACATCGGAGCCGCCCTCATGGACGGGGTGGTCCTCTGCCACCTGGCCAACCACATTAGACCACGCTCTGTGGCCAGCATTCACGTCCCGTCACCAGCCGTGGTGAGTGAGCTGCGTGTATGGTCTGCGTAATTCAAGACGAGTTCCAGACAAGCCTTAAGTAAATCTCCTTTAATCTTAGGAGTAGGCAGAGATGTTTTGCTGCTTCTACTCCTTGGTTGGATGTTCCTCTTGACCGTTCTGCCTCTTTCTCTCTCTCCCTCTCGACAGCCTAAGCTCAGTATGGCAAAATGCCGAAGAAATGTTGAAAATTTCCTGGATGCTTGTAAAAAACTGGGTGTGCCGCAGGTAAATGGCTGAGGGGCTTAAGGGCGTCGGTTGTGTTGGAGGTTATTCCCTAATACTGGCAGTCCTCCACTTACAACCTCCCAAAATGTCTGTTGCTAAGTGAGTTCTGCCCCAATTTACAACCTTTCTTGCCAGAGTTATTAAGCGAATCACTGTAATTGTTAAGTTAGTAACACGATCGTTCAATGAAGCCGGCTTCCCCCATTGGCTTTGCTGGTCAGAATGTCGCAAAAGGGGATCTCGTGATTCCCCCCCCCCGGACACGGCGACCGTCGTAAATGTGAGTCAGTTGCCAAGCATCTGAGTCCTCCTCTGGAGCCTGGGCCCCTTGAACCGCCCACGTAAAGGAAGCCCTTTTCCTAATTAGCTTGACTTCTGATTTCTTTTGAAGTGGAACCTGAAGGCTGGCTCTCTTCCTTTTGCAGGAAAGACTTTGCTTGCCCCATCACATTTTGGAAGAGAGAGGACTGGTCAAGGTTGGACTGACGGTTCAGGCTCTCCTTGAGATCCCTTCCTCCAAAGCTTCGCAGCTCTCCTGCCTGTGACGGGGCTCCTGCCGGAGGAACTGGCCGCCGTGCCCTGGGTTGGGCCACCCATCCCAAGCCTTTCCGCTCCGTCTGGAGGAATCCGCCCAGCCATTCGCCCTCAGGGCTGTCCAGGGGTCCTGGGCCGGGTGCTTGAAACCAGGATGTCAGCTGACGGTTCCCTGGGAGCGTAAAAAAAATTCCTATTTTCTTTTTTTTACCAAGAGCCATAAGAGATTTGGAGGCCGTCGGAGCCTCTTTCCAGTAGGACCCGTTCTGCCCCTCAGCCACTTGTCCCGTCTCCTGTTCTGACAGACTTTCTTAAGAAGCCTTTGGCTGCATCCAGGCTCCTTGGGGGACCCACAGCTCACATGGAACAAGGGAGCTCCAGCGCAGAGCTGCGAGAAAAGCTTTCGGCGGGGAATCACAACCGGTTGCCGCCCATTTGATGGCATTAGGGGCTTTCCTGGAGCTTACGGAGGAAGGCGGCTCTTAAAATGGCATTTACATGAAAAGTTTCGACGTGTGTCATTTTCATGTACATTTGCAAAATTAAAAAATCACTATAGTGTAGTAGAAAACCTGGACGAGTATCACAGAAACAGTTTGACCAGTTTTGAGAAGTTTTGCATCCTTCATTTCTTGCACTTCTTACCAATGTATCATTTCCAATATTTTAGTTGGGTGTATGCTGGCGATGACAGAGTAGTACACAATATTAAGGAGAAATTGTGTGGTTGTTTTTCCCCCCAGTATTCTAGATTGGTGCCAAAATATTTTTCAGTTGTACTGTAGATTGTTTACCTGTGAAGTGCCTGTGTAATAACTTTTCCTAGTCTTAAAACATTTTTGCAGTTTCTTTACGTCTCAATAGATGCAATGCGTATTTTTAAATATTAGGTTTTTGTAAGATTGGTAATACGTGAAGTTTAAAGGACTAACATCTGAATGTTGGATGTTCTTCAGTTTGCACACTTTGAATTTATTAAGTTTGGTTTTTAGAAAAAAAATGTAAATATGCTTTATTTATCATATTTAATTTGATATGTAATCATTTTTAAAGTATTTGTTGGTTGGTGGATGTTTGAAAAATTATTTTCCTCGTCTGGGATAAATAATGACATGTAGGGATTTTAATTGAGAATCCTACAAGAGAGTGTTAGTTAAAAACTTTTCAGTAAAACTGCCAAAAAAGTTTTTTTAAAGAAAAAATAATAATCTCAGGTTTATATTATGATAGCCAGGATTTCATAGCTCGCTCCCAACATCATACAATCCTTTGTGCTGTGATTGAATGAGGAACAACATAAAGTAGAGGAGAGATTGGTAGCCCTGATCAAATCTCCCCCCCCCCTGCTGGTTTAAGGGATTGAGCAATTCCTCCTGTGTGTTGTGGGTCACAACACCCTGACTGCCATCCCACTCCAGTGTTGCTGCCAAGGGTGTGTGTGTGTGGAAAGGAAATACAGCTGGCGGAATGGGAAGGAGGAATGATGTGTCTGTGTGTGCGTGTGCATGACAATTCCAGAGGTGTCATCTCTGGTGTTCTTTTCCATTGCCACCTTTTAAGAGAGCAGCCAGTATTACAAGCTGCACACACACACGCACACTCCCATGTTCTTTCAGTGTTGCTGTTCATTTTGGGAGCTGTTTTAGGCCTTGCCTGCTAGAGCCATTGGGGGCTTGAGAGATGGTCCCAACCCCCAAGGTCTCTTTCAGAGTCCCCCCTCCCTTCCCTGCAGAGGACCTCCCTCCCCCCCCCGGGCCGACGAGAGGGAAGCATCGAGGGGGGGGGTCTGCCCCACAGCCTTGGGAGATGCCTGGGGAAAAGCTTTGCATTGCTCCGTTTTGAGAATTGGCATTTCCACCGTTCCCTTCGTAGTCATTAAGGTTCAGCTTTTGCCTGTAGACTGATTTGGTTGGGCTAAATTAATTTTTTCTTGCTGAAAATATTAAGAAATGAATTTCTTTGCACTTTTTTTGCAGCCCAAAGAATTCCACGCTTGACGAAGCATGTTGCAGGGTTGCGATGACAGTTGTAGAGGTACACAGTGATCTCTCCCACCCACCCGTGTGCAAAGTGAGGCTCAGCACCACGTTCCCCATCACTGCAGGGGTGGTGGGAACCCCTTGATGAAATGGGGAACGTATTGACTGTAAGGAAGCTTTTAAAGAGGTTTTTCAATTGGATTCTTATTTATTTCCATTTCAGGCAAACGCTCAGATGAATTGGGATAGAGATCTATTTGCCAGGGCAGTTTGTGTCCTTTTCCCAAGGAGCACAAACCGTATCAGTCTAACTCAATATAAAAAAAGGGGGAAGAGATAAAATAGGTCCGTGCAGAGGGGCTCAGCCCAGTTTGAGGAGACAAGGTGAGTGGGTGTCCTTCATAGGCATGACACCTGCACACAGGTGGATTCTGGAGAGGCAGAAAACCCTCCTGGCTCACGGGGGCAATTACTCTGGCCCGTGCCTGCTACACAAGAATTAGATCCATTTTTTTTTTCTGGGTGGCCCCAGTGCCAATTATTTCTGGCCTTGCGTTCCTCGAGACGATGACAGCCCTGTTGAAAGTTGGGCTCCCTTGTGGGAGGCAGGGAGAAGAGAACAGGTGGCCTCTTTGTGTTTTGGAAAAGGCAACTGCCTGTTTCTGGGCTCTGCAGTTCTTTGCTTTCAGCCTAGAAATTCTTTTCCTGTAGTTGGTCCCTGTAGGAGAGCAAAGCCTCATCAGCACTCAGCTCAGGCAAGGCTGTTTGCTGTCTTCTGCCTAAAAAGGAGGCAGAGGGCTTTGGGTAAAAGGGGACTTCTTCTCATCTCTCCACCTTCAGAGCTTCCACCTCTGGAGATGCGATTCTTCAGAGAGCTTCGGAAAGCGTGGTTGGGAGGCCCATAGAAACTTCTCTTCTGCCTTCTAAGGCAGGGATCTCCGACCTTGGCAACTTTTAACTCCCATGCTGGCTGGGGAATTCTGGGAGTTGAAGTCCCCAAGTCTTCAAGTTGCTAAGGTCAGAGACCCCTGTTCTAAGGTATGCCATGCCATGGGATGGGGTCTGCAACCACGGCCTGTGGGAAGTGGCCCTAACTGGGCATCAGGTCGAGTCCTTCCTGCCTGTTCTGGAGTGGGGTGTCTGTGTGTCAAGCCAGAAGTGTTTATGTAAGTCTTCTTGACTTTGCGAAATGTCCTTGAAGGGCCAGACTTTTTGAATTCTTGAAGTCTCCTTCCTCCATTTGTTCTGCATTAAAATGCAATTGTGAGCTCATGTTAAATTAAAATGCATGAAATGATTTGTTTATATTTAGATCAGCCTCCTCCAGTTGATTGTTCTCTGTATATATTGGCGTTCCGTTGCCCTAACCTTCAACCAGGACAGGCATGGTTTCAGGGTACCTTACTGGGAAAATTTGGTCTTCAGCTATTTATTGGTTTTGTCATTTGCTGATTTAGATGCTTTTAAGGTTGTAGGAGCTAGGATTTTTAATTCCTTTGAAATAAAAAGGGAGGCATCCTATCTTAAGAACAAACGTATGGAAAAATAGAGGTAAATGAAATTCTTAGTTCCCCCCCACTCCCCCAGACATGGGTAAATAAAGCAAAGTCTGTGTGTGTGTGTGTGTGTGTGCCGTGTATTAATCCCCTTTATTTTGTTTTTATATGAATCTAATTTTTCTGCCCCGTCCCTTTATAATGTTTCTCTTCTCACTATCTGGCCTCCGTATAATTCTTGTGCAGAGAGTACCTAGGATGTCCAGGAGTTTTTAAGTCATATAAGTAATGAATAAATGCAATAAATAAATAATCAGCTCTCGAGCCCCGGTCCTTCATTTCTCCGGCATGCCGGCAGCAACACGAGCCCAGCCGGAGCGCCAAAAGGTGAAGGGAGACGCCTGCCAGCCAAGCCGGGTTGATGCTCAGATGGGCAGTCGGGGTTAAGCAGAGATGTGCAAACTGTGGAATGATCTGTGGACCCTCCATGGACCAAAAGGGTCCGGGTGGTGAGTTTTGTGTTTGTCAGGGTCTTCTTTTCTTTTTTTTTAAACTACTTCTTAATTGTTAACCATTCCTTTTGTATCTCCTTTCTTTAATTCCTAATCCTAGCCAAATTCACACAGTTGCTCTTTTTATATGCCTAAATGCAAATCAGTTTGGAAGTAGCCAGGAACTCTTCTTTTGTGTCTGTGTCTGTTGCCATTTGGAATTCATGCTCCTTTCCTGTTCTTGCTGGTGCCACGTTACACAGCTCTCTGACGCTTTCTGGATTTCTTCTTGCTGGAGCTTCCGACGTCCGTGTTTCCTGGAACAGTCCTGTTTTGTTTTCTTTTGTACAGAGTTTTCTATTGAAATCTGCATGGATAAACCTAATGTACATATTCTGTGTATAAAATGAAAAGTCTTTCGTAATTCTCCCCTGGCGTTGTGTGTTCTGTAGCTTTTGGGTCCACATTTGCCTGCATGTGGGCGACACAACGGCTGGGGGGGGAGGGTTGTCCGGCACGGCTTCTTCACCGTTTTAGGGGTGAATCAGTGCTGTGTTTCCAACTGATCCAATCCAGCTTTAAGAGTTCATTAGAGATAGATTTGGCCTCCCTAGGTTTCACCCCTGCGGTTCCTCCCCTCCCTCCCTGTCGTTCCCATTTTTTTCACAATGACAACCTTGTGGGAAAAAAATGCTAGTAGGAGGAACCACAGCTCAACAAGGAGCAATTTCATACCTGAAATCTGCTTTTAATGGTTAAGGAGATTCCTACCCAGTTGTCTTTGCTGAACATGCTTAGCCCATCACTTTCCTGGGCAAGAAAACAAAAGGTGCCCATTTCTTTGTCCCTGCCTAATTTCATCAAGGGCTGAATGTTTGGAGCTGCAGAAATAAATCAATCAGAATAGAGCTGGAAGGGACCTTGGAGGTCTTCTAGTCCAACCCCCTGCTCAAACAGGAGACCCTATACCATTCCAGACAAGTGGCTGTCCAGTCTCTTCTTAAAGCTTCCAATGATGGAGCATCCACAACGTCTGAAGACAAGCTCCTCCCCTGGTTAATTGTCCTCACCGTTAGGAAGTTTCTCCTTAATTCCAGGTTGCTTCTCTCCTTGATTAGTTTCCATCCATCCATCCATCCATCGTCTTGCCTTCTGGTGTTTTGGAAAATAAGTTGAGCCCCTCTTCTTTGTGGCAGCCCCTCAAAACACTGGAATACTGCTATCATGTCATGCCATGGTGGAGGGAGGCCTCCCCAGTCCAGGAAACCAAAGGGGAGGAGAAGAGCCATGTAGAGCTCGGAAGAAGACTTCTGCAATTAACATTCTTCGTCCCCTCTCTGCTGTCAGAAAGCCGAGGGAGGGCTTTGAAGGCCCCCTTCTCCAGCATCCTTGGGGAAGGAGGGCTTCACGCTCTGGCTGATTCCTGGCAGCAGAGATTTCCCCCACTGAGAATGCTCAGGGGGCCAGCTTGACAGGCCCAGAGCCCACAAGTAGCATAGCAGTTTCTCCAGCAGTGATACAATATTACTCTCTAACACCTTCCAACTATCACCAGTCCAGCTGTGGCAAACGGGAGGGGGCACTTTCACTACCCTCCATAACCAAGAGCAAGACTTACATAGCCAAGAAGATGGAAGAGGTTCATCCAGGGTTTTCTTTGGGTATCCCAATAAGAAACGTTGATGTCTCCAAGCCCAAATCCCTTTATTTGATATGTAACTTACTCATAACTGACCACTGAGACCCAACAAAAAGAAAGATAAAAAAGAAAACCCACCTGAGATTAAGGGTGTTTTGTTCATGCACCAGAATGAAAATAACATTTCCATAAGCAAAACAAGCAGCTGCTCCCACGGGAGACCCACCTGCTCCGTTCCCCACAACCAAGATGTTCTGATTTTAAGTATGGTGCAAAACAAGGAGCTACAAGTATGAAAGCTGAAATGGAAAAAAAGGTTTTGTTCGTAATGCCTTATTTACATTGTTCTTTGACTAACAGGAACATTGTTCGTAGCTGTGAAATTCAGACAGGAGCAGAAGTGTGTAAGTTTACACACTGCTTGTTTTTTCCCCACTGCAGCTGTTTACTGAGATCTCTGGGGTCCCTACATGCATGGCCAAAGCCTCCTCCTCCTCTTCCTCCTCCTCCAGCTCCGTGCTGTTGAGTTCGTGGCGGTAACTGTTCAAGTTGAGATCCTTCCCGTAGAAGGCTGTGGAGGAGACGTTGGGGCACTGGTTGTGCAGCTGGGAGGCCCTTTTGCCGCTCTCGTAGCGGCACCGGATATAGTTAGAGAAAGCCCTGCGGTAGATCTTGTTGAAGAGTGTGTAGACGAGGGGGTTGACCCCTGAGCAGATGTAGCCCACCCAAACAAACACATCCAGAAGCTCACGGAGGACAGCCTTGTCGCAGGCGTCCTTGCAGAGAACGGACATGATGTTGGTGATAAAAAATGGGCACCACATGATCAGGAACAAAAAGAAGACAATCCCCAAGACCTTGGAGGCCCTGCGTTCGTTGTTGATGGACTGCATGGTGCCTTTCCGGAAGAGAACTCCTTCTTTGTTGACTGGAGAGTTTAAGTGGGAAGCTGCCTCGTGGTTCTGCAGCATGGAAAGGTTCTCCACGTTGGGGTCCTTCTTCAGGCAGCTCATGCTGCTCCTCCTCGGCTTGAGGGGCTCCCCGTAGAGGAAGAGAGACGCCTGCTTCTGCAGGACCTGGATGGTCAGGCAGTAGGCAACCACCATGATCATCAGGGGGATGAAGAAAGCCACAAAGGAGCCGATGAGGACAAAGTTTTCATCGTTCAGGACACAGCTTCCATTCACAAAAAGCCGAGAATCATCTTGCAAGCCGATGACTGGGATGGGCAGTGAAATACCTGGAGGAGAAGACAGGCCAAGAAGAAACCATCAAGAAAAGCAGACACAGAGAAAAGGGCTGCTACTTCAATTGAACTGGCAACTGGGCCTTGAATACCTTTGATTTGGGCATTGT
>NW_015386391.1:827230-847594 GCF_001527695.2 Protobothrops mucrosquamatus | reverse complement strand
GGGGGGGGGGGGAGAAGCTGCCACATGTTACCCTAGAGCAGTGTTTCTCAACCTTGGCAATGTTAAGAGGTGGGGGCTTCAACGCCCAGAATTCTCCAAACGAAGTCCACTCTTCTTAACATTGACAAGATTGAGAAACACTGTTCTAGGCAGCTGCTCATGAAGCATTGATTGATCTGTTATTGGTTGAATGAGTGACTGACTGGCTCCAGTCTGTAAAAAAAAAAAAAAGAAGAAGAAGACTAAGTCTAATAAAATCTAGGTTAAATCTAGTAGAAGATTGATTGGTTAACTGAAATGAATCATTTTAAATATACAATATTAAACAGGTAACACGGAGAGGAACCAAGATTCCTCTTGAATAAACTCTTCCAAGCATTTGAATGAAAATACCTTTGGTTTTTCGCAGCAATTGATTACCTGCCGTCCTTCAGCCCAGACAACACAAAGGTCTCGAACGTATTGTTTTATTATGATTGTGATTATCCTTTTCAACAGAACATCCCTGAGGACAAGGCCTTGGTCAACGAGAGGGACCACTTACCCATCGAAATGGTCCAGACGGCCGCGATCTTCATGATGGCCTTGGTGCGGGAATTGAACCGGCTGTGCTCAATAGGGTTGCGGATGGCGACATAGCGGTCGAGGGAGATGGCACAAAGGTGCATGATGGAGGCCGTAGAGAAGAGCACATCTAGGGAAATCCAGATGGGACACAGTTGTTTAGGCAAGGGCCAGGCATAATCTGGAAGAGAGAGAAGGGAGAGGCAAGGAAGGAGACGTGAGCAGAAGAGGGCTCCAGCCCAGAACAGAGGGGGAGGAGGAGGAAGGAGGAGGAGGGAGGAAGAGGAGGAGGAGGCTCCCCAATCACTCAACCACAAGCTGGGTACCACACAGGAACTGCCCTTGAGCGATGCTGGGGCAAAGCGCCTGCCCTGCAGGAGGTACCACATCCACGACAGGATCCAGGAACAGGGAGAGGAACCCTCACGGGGAGTCACTGGGGAAGAAAACCCACCCAGGAGAAAACCATCTTCTAGATCAGGGGGGATCCAACCATGGCAACTTTAAGACCTGTGGATTACAAAGGTATAAATATCACATCCTGACGGCTACAGATTCCCACCATGGGTGGTTTGGTGACTGCTTCCTGCTGAGTAAACGGAGCTTGCTGGTGAAGCTTGGAAGGCCCTGGATGAGGACCCTGCTCCACACTTGGGGTGCCAAGCGAACTTAGGCAGAAGACACCATGCAGCTTCTTCTGTTCCAAAATGAGGAGTCCAAATCTCTAGGCAATCTTTTGGAATTTGTCCCAAGATTTAACATGATTAATGTGACAAGCAAAATTGTGCATTGGGGTTGGGGGCATTTCTTAAATGTAATAAAATATTAATGCAAAGCCTCCCATAGTTATGTTTCAGTTTATTTGTTGATCATCTTGATGTCATCCAGAGTTCTATTTTGCTATTTTTATCTGTGTTTTACATTCCCTGGCTGTAATAAGGTATGAGGATGAATCTGAAAAAGGACAATTTTAACAAGTGAAGCCCTTAAAAAAACAGGCTCCCATTTTCATCCCTGCAGAGAACCTGTCTTTCCACAGCACGGCTGCCTTGTTGAATTGCAGCGAGGGGCTGTACCTGTACACGGCCCCAAACACCTTTCAAAGGGGCTGCCGTTCTGTAAGTGTCCAGCCAGGGCATTTTCATCCTCCAGGTCCCCTTGAAAAACAAATATGCACAAAGGCTGTTTCAAATCCTTTGTGTATCCAGAGACAAGCTGGATTGCACATTCCCAGTTTTAGGCATTTTCAAAAGCAGTCTGGATTCTGTGTGTTTAAACAAAAGAGATATAAATGGTTTAAGGAAATAAATGTAAAACGATGAGCCGTGTCCCGAATACCATCAATCTCTAAAACATGGTCAGCTTTGCGATGCCAAAGGAAACATCTGAGCCCCGCAGAGCTCTCTAAAGCGCCCGAGGCAAGAGGGGAGAAGCTGCGATAAAAACAGCAACTGGTAGCCGTCAATCAAAGCACCAGAAATAGGAAATTGTTTAAGTCTATTGAAAATTCCTCCCCTCCTTTCTCCGAAGACTGCTCTGCCTTCCAGCATCCAAAGTGCCCTCCTGGACTTTTCAGAGGAAATAATGGATTAATTTTCCAGCTGAACTTGTTAATGGCATTCACTTTCCTGACAAGGTTGAAAAGCCAGCTGCCTCCGTCTCAGACGAGATCCTGCAGATGGACTGATGGGTCCTCCCCAGCGGCGGAGAGCGCACACCGCAGCCTGGCAGTTGACAGACGGATGAACTTCAGCTACAATTTGCATTTCTCAACACTCCTGGAGCGTTACGGCCAGGCGGGCCTGCACTTCAGGTTGCACGGGTGTGCCAGACTCCCTCGCTTCCTTTTTGTAGATCTCCTAATTACTCCTGGAATATTTGTTGTGGCCTTCATCGTTAGTTTTCTTTCCCTCTGATTTGCTCTGGGCCATATTTGGTTTTGGCACAGGGCAAGACCAAGATGATGAGGGTGTGACTTTACTGGCAAAGGAGGCAATTCCACATGGAAGCTCTTGAGAAGAAGTAACCCAACCGAGGGTTCCAGGCCTCATGTGGGAGTATCAGAGAAGGGATTCAAACTGCCAGAGCTGGTCGGTGGCAGACAGAGGATTCCAACAGATCCTGGATGGCTACAGCTTCTCCTCAGTTCAAATATGGACTGTCACAATTTGGGAAAGATGCTCAGATCTCTCCCTTCTTACTAAAAGGTAGCCTCGCTCATGGATGACGGTGTCTCCTTCAGAAACTGACCCGGCCATTTCTTTCTCTCTTCAGCCCTGAATTGTCTTCTTTGTTGGTTGGTGGCTCTCCAAGGCTGCAGACTTTTCCCAGCCCAGTTGAGATGCCAGATCCCATTCCTCTGCAGACCAGGGACTGAGCCAAGAGAATGCCCTATGATAAAGATCCACCAAGCTCAGTGTGGCAGCTGCTCCCCAGGGTTTCAAGGGAACCAGTTGAGCAGACCTGGGAGAACGAGCAGATGTTCTGCAGTGGAGGTGTTCCACCTTTTATCCCTCAGGGCAAAGTGACAGGTATGTGGGCCTGCTAGAAATAAACCGGCCCTGTTTAATTTCCTGTGTTTACTACTTTGCAGTGCTTGAGATTTTTTAAAGAACAGACAAAACATACGTGCTGTGGGAATGTCTCTTGAGTGAGTTATAAGCCAGGAGTTGGGGTCATTGCTGTGTTTGCACAGGGAGATTTTTTCCCCTGGGTATTGCATTAAGTGGGTGCTTCTCAACTTCTGCAATTTTAAGATGCGTGGACTTCAACCCACCAATTTCCCCAGCCAACATTGCAGCACATACATCTTAAAAATGGCAGAGCTTGGGCAATGGAGATGTTTCCTTCAGAGGCACAGAGGTCTTCTTTGCTTCTTAAACCAGACCCATGAGGTCTTTCAAACACTTAAATCTGAGAATGCAAATATGTGTAAACTATGTGAAAAAAAAGTTCTTGCTAGAAGCTAATGTAAGTGCGGCTATGAAACAACTGATTTCACAAGGATAGGACTCCCTTGTCAGGGAGGCAGAGCTGGTCTCGCTCTACATTTGGTGTGAGAAACCTTGAGGGATTGAGAAGCAGGTGTGCTCATAGTTAAGGTGGCATTTTGCCCCCTCTGAGAGGAGAGAGCAGGCTAATGTCCTCCCTTGGGGGAGAAGCAGGGCCATCTGCCTTAAAGAGCTGCCTGACCTGGACATATTCCTTCACTTCAGCCAAGCTGCTTCCTTGCTGGTCTTCCGAAGTTCTGCTTGCCTCCATTGGCAGCAGGAGCTGAGGTGGCTTCTTAGCCCCAAGCCAGAGAGACAGATATCGCCGACCATTTCTTGAGCAGCTTTTCTCAACCTCAGCTACTTTAAGCTATGTGGACTTCAACTCCCAGAATTCTCCCTATGCTGGCTGGGGGATTCTGGGAGTTGAAGTTTACCCAGCTTAAAATTGCTAAGGTTGGGAAACGCTAAATCTACGTAGTGAACAGGGAGGGGCTCTGTGTGTGAATCAGTTTATCTGCAAAATATCTGGATATACCTGGCACTTTAAAGCTCTGCATCTATCCTCAAGAGGAAGCTCGGAGTTGCAAGAAGCAAGGTTGAAAAAGAAGAACAGCCAAGCCCCAATTTAGAGCACAAAACCATCCCTTTTTGTGGAGTCAGCCCCCAGTTGCCCTTGCCTTCAGCATAAAAAGGCCCCAGGTGATGTGCACGCAAAGTTTGTCTTGAAAACTGAAAATGTTTGCCGCAGAAATTCTGGCTTGTAGAGCCGAGGAGGTAATTGGGTATTTCTGGAGTGACTCCAAGCTGCTCTTTTGCTTGTGGGAATCTTGGCGTTTCAACATTTAAAAACAAAACAATGATCAATAAACACAAGAGAGCAATGAAAAGAGCAGCATGAAGTCAGGCGAAACAGCTAAAGATGAAAGGCGGAGAAATATGAGACCGGAGGGGGTTAAGGGGGTTGGGACTGTCTTCTACTCCACCTTCAGCCATGGAAGACCCTCTTTCTCCAGCCCCAAGGCTGTTATTGTGGAGCTGCCTTGAACTCCTGCCAGAAAGGTAAGATAAAAATCAACTAATAATTAAACCAGTTAACCAGTTAGCACAACCCACTGAAGTGTAGTCTAACCAACCAGATTGGATTTACCTCTTGACCCCCAACATTTAGCCAAGCACATTCTGGTCTTCTGCATTGTACAAACTCAGTTGGGTGTGGAAGAAAGGCAGGGAAGCAGATCTCCAATCAAATTAAAATTTGGATTCTTATGTTCCTATCAGGCGCAAAGAATCAGGACCATTTGTGAATGATTACTGAAGCCTATACACAAGAATCTGGTCAATCAACCATCAGCAGTAAATTGGCACTAGATAAGTGTCAACGAAATTCAAGAGGGAGCTGGACTTGGGTCTCTTGTGGCAACGCCTGGATTCTAAACTGATAACCTGTTTTACTCTGCCCTCCAGTTCTCCCTGTTCTTCTCTTACGATTCCCTCAGAAGGTACAGCATTCAACCCAAGAAGATTCCTGGAGTCAAATTCAGCTCCTGGGAACTCCGCAGACAACATCCATAATCTTCTCTTGGCAACATTATGGAAGCAGTTGGTCCTTCTCTTCCTCCAGGAAGTTTTTTCAACTTCCAGGATAAGCTTCAGACCTTCAGAAATTTCTGGTGGACTCTCATCCAAATTAGGGTTAGTGTTAAACCTTGCTTAACCTCCGAGGCTAGGTGAGGACTGCCAACTTTCTAACCCATCTGACTAGAGATAGTTCAACATCCTGTTGCTATTATCCATATTCCTGTATGTTCTTCTAGAAAGACTGAAGAACATTCTGTCCTAATATGTGAGAAAGACTGAAGAATGGTTTGCCAAGAAAACACACCATGTTCCTTCCTTAAGGGCTGGGTCGGCTTTCTTGTTCCTGAGATTTCACACTCCGATCCTGCTTTCCAGGAGTTCAAACTCAACAGTTTTTATTATGCCTCTCCACCTTGGCTTCTATTTATTAGCACAGATTTTTAATTAGTCCTTCAGGATCTTGCTGTGGCGGAAAACACATAAGATGTCAGGCGTAACAGTTGCCTGTCAGTCAGACACGAGAAGAAGTTGAATAGTGAAGGCTTAGCCCTTCAACCCTTTGCTCCAGTCTCTCCCAGCAGACAGACCTGGTGGCCCCTTCAAAGGCGCTGCAACCGGGCACAGATCAGGGAATCCTGACTTCTACAGAAAGAAGATGGCTGAGGAAGACATGAGGGGAAGACCCATGTGGGGAAAGAGGACATGTCTGCTTTTTCAAGAATGAACATTGTTTCAAGAATTGAGGGAAACTATAAAAGCAGCTCTCAAACCAGGCATTCTCCAGATGTGTCCATCTTCCACCCCCATGACCTGTAGCTGGCACATCTGCTCTGGAGGACTGCATTTCCCTTATGTGCAGAAGAGAAAAACGGTGTTCCTATCCAATTGAAGGGCACCTGATGGACGGGGGAAGGGAAGGCCAATTGATCCAAGCAGCTTTTTCTCCTCTGGAAAGCTGTCTAAGCTTTGAAGTTGCCCCAAAGAATCATCTCCAGAGATTGGAAGCAGAATAGGGGGGACAGGATTCTAAGTCTCTGGACCACTGTTCCATCCGTCTCCTCACCCTTCTCTTGGCCAACACCCTTGGCGCAGGGTGCTCAGCCATGAAGTACAGCTTTTGCAATGATTTCCCAAATCTCAGTCGCCTACATCAATGGGTTCAGTGTTTCCCAACCTGGGCCATTTGAAGAAGCGTGGACTTCAACTCCCAGAATTCCATAGCCAGCATGGAATTCTGGGAGTTGAAGTCCACACAGCTTCAAATGGCCCAGATTGGGAAACACTGAATGAAAGTAAGAGATGCCACAAAACCCCACTTCCCTTCTGCTGCCCACAAGGATCCCATCATCTGAGCATTAGTGTCACTGGCCCCTTTGAAGACCCACAGATCGGTAGACCATCCCCTGAAGACTCTTGGCTCTGGAGCTCTTCCTCCTGTGGCTACTACAAGCCAGTGCTTTCTGCACATGCAAAACAGTCCCCCAAAGGGAGAGGTAGAGAGCAGGTCCCATCTCAAACTGGGTGCCCTCCTGTGCTCAGGTCGACCAGTGGGAACAGCAGAGAAGAAAGAAGGCAACCCTGCTCATGCGTTCATTGAAAGGCACTTGTCCCAAGGCACCACAGCCCTCTTATTGACACTAACAGTGGCGGACTTACCATAGAGAATAGTGATCAGAGATACTGGCATCACCAGAATGCCCACCAACATGTCCGCCACAGCCAAGGACATCAGGAAGTAGTTGGTGGCGTTTTGGAGCTTCTTCTCCAAGGAGACCGCCATGATAACCAAAATGTTCCCACCGATAGTCAAGACAATGATGACCAGAATCAGGAGGGCTGGCCAGTTCTTCTCCTTGATGGACTTTCGAGAGATGTCTGCCCCCATGGAGGAATTCAGAGGATCGGTTGTTGGCAAACTGTGATTCCAAGTCAAATTGTGACTCAGTGGCCAAGCCATCAAGCTGCTGTGCAGGCTGAAGTCCAGAGTGATGGATACTGTGGTCAAGCCAAGAATCCCTCCCCCATTGAGGGCACTCATCCTTGGCTCTCCTCAGGAGCACCTGCAAATCAATCCCTTTCTCAGAGGGGAGAAGGCAGAAGGCAACCACTGGATGGCCCAGCGCTGGCCCAACAAAGGTGCTTGACCTTCCATAGCGGATGAAAGCTTGTTGAAGCCAGAACAATGTTCTTCCAGGCTGCCATGCAGGCCAGGGCCCAGAGCCTGAAGAGGTCAGCTGGTGAGGAGTGATGTGATCTTGGCAGCAATATCCACCGTGTCCTCAAGGCCAGCATTCTCTGAAAGAAAGAGACACCTTCACTCACACAGCCGCTGGTGCAAAACCAGGACAGGAGCACAGATGTGTGGTTTCCCCACCAGCTCTGTTCCCCCACACCCAGAAGTCTCACTTCTCTCCTCTGGTAGTGCCAAGCCTGGTAGAAGAACCCCCTGGCGGGCTTCCAAGCCCTCCGTTTGTCTCATGTACAGCGCCCCACGGCGGAAGAATGAAGCATCCCGAAGAAGGGGCTCTTCATCAGCAAAGAGCTCAGTCTGGCCCAGAAAAGCTTTGCTTCCACAACCTTTGAAGGCACCCCAAAACTTTCTGTGTCTTTCCTGCAGCGGATGGAATGTGACTCTTGCCCCAGGGGAATTCTCAGCCCCGCCACTTCCACCAGGCCAAAGAAAGCTAGAAAGGAATAATTGCCCTACATGGAAATATTTGGAACGAGTGGAGGAGAAACAGCACAGCCATTCAAGAAGGGGGAGAATTTCATTTTGGCTAATAAAAGCCAGTTGTGAGTCTAATTCCAGAGAGGGTGGGACATCCCACAAGGCCAACAAAGCAGCAAAGAGGGGAGGAGATTTGGGGGAGACACACCCATCACATCTCCTCCACAAGGCCCTAAAGAAATGGCAGAGAAAACGGAGACCAACATGAGAGCCTCTCCTGGAGAAGAACAGCTACTCAGGAAGCGCTTCAAGGAGGCACCTCCTGGGCGTTGGCCTTGCCCAGGGACCACACATGGACACCAAGCCCCGCATCCCCAGCTGGCAAGAGGGGAGTTGTGGTCCAGCGCCTCCCAAAGAGGCTGGCTTGGGGGAAGCCCTGGGAGTGATGGCTGTTCCACCCTCTTTTCGCTTCCCTTCCTTCTTATCTCCCTGCCTCCTGATGATGGAGGAACACCGGCCTCATTGCAGCAGGAGGCCAGGCCTGGCAGCAAAGCCCAGAGGCTAAATCAATGTCAGGAAGAGAGCAGGAAACCTTTAGCCCAGACCTGCTGCCGGCTCCAGGGAGCCGAGGGGGACAATCCCTAGAGACGCTGTGACTGCCACTCGCTCACATCCATTTTTACTTGCAGGCCAGGCCAGCCAAACCCAGGGGACTCTCCGATGCATTCAACCCCGAGGGAGCCAAAGAGGCTGGTAAAGGTCTGTTAAACCCATTTACTGAGGCTAACATTGGTGAAAGCTAGCAGAGGTATTCTTACAACTCCAAGAGAGTCCGATAGAGAAGGGGCATTCGTACAGAGCAATGTCTTTTTCAAAGCTAACACAAGAACGACCGTGATCCCCACTAAAGCTGGGGGAGGATGTGTGGGAGGCCACAGGAGAGGTTCTGAGCATCCTAAGACAGCATGGCAAAGAGCTTCTGGAGCATTTTATATGGGGACCCCCCCACACACACACACTCACACAAGAAACACCCGCTTGATTCGGAGGGCTCTGCAGGTTCTACATGCCGGCTGCCAAGTGTCCGAATTTGTGCCACCTGACCATTGGGATGCAGCGGCCTGGGTGCAAGGACCGGTCTGAAGTCCCCTTTTCCAGTATTGTTGTAACTTTGAAAAATCACTAAATGATGGGTTACAAATTGAGGACTTTCAGTGTAATGTTTTGACTTTCCCACCTTCCTTGGAAGCCTTTCTGGTGGTGACCCCTCATCTTTGGAGTGATCTTCCAAGGGACGAAGATGGCCCGACTTTTCAAAAGCTTTTTCAGCGATTCAGCCTCTTCGCTGGCTTTCAAACTTTCTCCTGCTGCTATTTTTAGTTTCCTAACTGAATGCTTTTCCCTATAATTGGATTGTTTGATCTGCCTTCTAAAAATGGCTTAATGAAGTTAGCTGACTTTTGGAAGTGAGCCTGGGCCCAGGGCCTCCTCCAAAGGGCTCGTCTGTGGGAATGCTCGGGAGGAGGAGCCCCATCTGCACCCAGGAAAGTCACAGCCCAGGGGCCACTTTTGACTTCCCAAGCTCTTTATCTCAACTCTCTCTCTCTCTAGCTCTGCCCTTGACGGTTTGCACTGAGTTTTTGTTTTCAGTTGCTGGGCCAGCCAGGCTTAGAACCATCTGAAAATTGCCTGGGTGGGATCCTGCAGCCCCAAATGCTTTCAGCCGTAATCTCAAGAGGCGAAGGCTCCTTGGTCACTGGAGCGAAGAGCAAGCAAATTCAAATCTCCTAGAGTACGCCCATTTCAAGCCAGCCTGTTCTGCAATCTGGTTCAGGAACAGGTTGAACCCAACAGCATCGTCTCACTTGATCTTCACCTCTGCGAAGGCAAAGCTCTGCTCTTATTAGCTCATTAAAATGGGCTGAAATCCCTACATTAAAGGAAAGAGGCATGTAATAGTCTTGCAATAAACTCGTGAATTATGTACACCTTCCCAACATTAGTTGTGAAGTTTTCAACCTCTCTTCCACCCTTTCGACCTTTATCTCCCTTTCCTTAGCTAATTTTCAGCTTAATGGCTTGTCATTCACTTTGGCTTGTAATTGGTAGAACCCCAGTTAATATTATGTCAGGATGACCCAGCCTGGATCTCTCCTGACAGTGCTGGAGTGCACATAGGTGTTGATTTTAGGGGGAAGGAGCATCTTTAAAGGGGGGGATACAAGGCCAGTGCATCAAACTTTGTTCCACACAATCCCCCCAAGTCCTATCTAAAAAGTCTTCCAGAAAATTTTGAGATCTTGCAGTCGGTGTCAGCTAATGACCCAAAGGCCACGGGTTTCTCACAACTGACTCTCAAGGAACTGTGGTTATCAGAGAATGTCTCTGTCGTCAAAAAAATGATTAACTTTGACCTGCAGAAGGAACAGTTGAGAGAACATTCTGGTGAACCTAGAACTAAAGAGAAACTTCCTGACAGTGAGAACAATTCACCAGTGGAACTCCTTGCCTCCAGAAGCTGTGGGTGCTCCATCCCTGGAGGCTGTTGAAAAGAGATTGGACAGACATTTGTCCAGAATGGCATAGGGTCCCCTACTTGAGCAGGGGGTTGGACTAGAAGACCTCCAAGGTCCCTTCCAACTCTATTCTGATTGATTGAGCTACTTTTGGCTTGGTCTCCAAAACAGATCAAGAATAAGAATCAGGCCATAGAGAAGGCAGGCACTTCACACGCCCATGGTGCTCAGCTGCAGCCCCCATCCCTGAGCCCCCCCCCCCAATGCCAGCTTCAGACAGGCAGGATTGCAGCCAGAGCCCCCTTCGGCTGCCCTAGCCCAGATCTGCCCCACTCGGCCATTCTCAGCCCCCCAGGAGGGGTCCACTCCTCCCTGACTGTCCCCACCTCCCGCCCGAGAGAGCTCAACTCCCTCGTTTTCTGGTGGCTGCAGGTCCCCTCCCTCCCTCCCCCCCCCGCCTGAGCTATTGTTGGCTGCCTCTGACGACAGCGAAGACGGCAGAGCCAAACGTGGAACATGGTGCTCCCAGTTGTGGCATGAATCAGCGCTCCACAAGTTGCGATGATGACTCAAGAGCTGGAGTTGTTTTCTTCCTTCCCTTCGGCTGCTCCAGCGGGGCTTCATCTCCTCCAACTGCTGCTGCCTGCAGCTGGACTCGCTTGGCTTTAGCTGCCGCCCCTCAAAGCCAGAAGCACAGTCCTGATTCTGCAGCAGACAAAGGGGGGTTGTGAAGACCCTCCTCCCCGCGTGCTTCCAGGCCGTGCGAATCCTCAGTGAAGCTGCTTTCCTCACCCGCCTGTCCCGTCTCCTCCTCCTCCTCCTCCTGCTGTCCACCCACCCGGCTTTCCTGAAGAATCTGACAGCTGAATTATGGCCATCTCTCCCCAGAGGTCAGCCGGGCTCCTCAGCCGCCCCCTCCTCAGAACGGCCCAGGCCAACAACCGGAGAGCCCGTCCCATTGCCTGGTCTGGAAAGGAGCATCTGGGGCCACCCCACAGCGGGCTCCAACCAGGAGCACTTCTGAAGGAGACCAGGGCCTCGGTCTGTTCAGGAGTGGCAGGGAGTTCCAAAGGCAGCAGCATTGGCAAAGGGCCTAGAAACAATAAGGCCTGTTTTGTTAACACCAACATTTATTTTGTCAAAGAACAGAGGAAACTAAACAGCCCGTTTCCAGATGAAGCACTTTCTCATTTTGAGAATTGCCAGACAGGCCTGCCCGATGTGTCCTCCATAACTCATGAGGGAAACGATTCCCCCCTTTTTGTTCACAAGTTGGACGAGCCCCAGAAAGGCTCTTTAGAGCCCTTCAACCTCTTGGATTTAGAAGCATGCAGGAAGATCCTTACTGGATCGGGCCAAAGCTACCTGATCCATCACCCTGTTCTAAGCCAGCTGGGCACACGATGGATGAGGAGGAAAACGGCTCCTCCTCCTCCTCCTCAGAAACTGTTGTCCAGCAACAGAGGATGTCACCAAACACGGAAGCTTTCCCTGTAAGACTTTGCCACAAAAAGTGCCACCAGCCATCACCGCCAAGGACCCGGAGCCCGTCCTCCTCCTCTTCCCCAGAATTGCCTTTGTTGACCTCAGAACGAGCAGCCCTCCTCCTGCCAGCCCCACAACGTCTCCGCCTCGTCTCCCCAAAGTCTTGCAGCTCTGTTGGCCTCCTTGTCCTCAAATGATTGCTCGTCAAAGCCGATGGCGGCAACTTTCCATGGACACGCTCCCTATGACACTTTGGTCAGCCCTCTGGTTAGCCACATCCCCCTCAGTTGCTTCCTGCCAGGGACCCCCCCCCACTTCCATAGGAAAGGTCCCTATAACCCTGCCAGGCCGGCCAGCCAGCCGACCACGGAAGTCGGCCAATCAGGTTGGCCAAGAACAATTCGCCCAATTACCAAGGCAAATCTCCCTCTTCATTAAACCATTACGTGAGTTCATTTGTTGACTAATTCCCCCAAATTTTAATCTATTCAAGGAACAACGTATTATTAGCAGGGGAAACACAAATTGGCAGGGAGATGCATTGACGGAGTCATTTCCTTTTAATTCAGGAATGAGTTAAACAAAGCATTGTTTTATTTGTTTTTGTTTTTTAAATGACAAATTCTATTCTCTGGGAGAAAAAAGGCTTTGGGGAAATTAAGGTCCAGTGATGGAACCTCCGCTTGACAGTGTCAACCATGGGGCTGTGGAGATTGGTTTGTTTTTTAACAGATGCCGTACAACACAAATTGGCAGAAAAGCAAGCCTTGGAGATAATTTGTGCTGGCTAAGTGAGAGGCAGGGAGCAAAGGAAGACTTTGGCTCTCGTCCAGTGCAGAGAGGTGCATCCTGAAGTTTCTGCGAGGCCACGAGCATTCAACAGGTAGAGCCGTGCAACAGCCGTTGCATCTGGAGAGGCACCTTAGCAATCCGTCAGATGCCATTTGGATGCAAGAAATCCAGAAGAGAAAAGAGCCTCAAAAACAGCCCAGATATTTTGAAATCTCACAATCTATTGCAGTATTTCTCAACCTCATCAACTTTAAGCTGTGTGGACTTCAACTCCCAGGATTCCAGCTATCTAGAGAATTCTGGGAGTTAAAATCCACACAGCTTAATGTTGACGAGGTTGAGGAACACTGATCTATCTATCTAGACTTCCTGGGAAAGCTGGTGGAGTTCCAGAAGGCGTTGGGTAGGTGGGGGGACTGGTACCCCCAGCCGGTATCCCTTGCAGCCAACCACGGACATGCTGGGGCAGCATGAATATCAGACCCCTGCCCTGCAACTGGGGACCCCCAGGATGCCCTGGTGGAATCAATGTGTCTCTGGAGCCATCGGATCTTTCTGAAGGCAACTATCTGCTGCATAAACAGCTACTTCGGGTAGCCATAAGCAAAACGTTTATTACCTCCAGGGAGATTTATGGAGTTCTTTTATTTAGGAAATTTATTTCCTGTCCCTTTATAGGTTTGGGCGGCTTATAAAAATGTTATGAAATCTTCCATAAAAAGGACCAAAAATGAAAACAAACATGAACAATAAAACTAAAGCTTTTTAGAGGCCTGGGAAAATAAACAAGCCTTTAACCCTAGCCCTAAACGAAGCAAGGCAGGGAACCCTACCCGACTCCATCAGCAGTTTATTCCACAAACAGCACAGCAGGGTAGAGACCCGATTTGGGGTTAATGGGAGGCTCAACTAGACCAGAGGAGATGGTCCCATCCATAATGTAGACCCTCCATCCTTTGTGTGTCCTCAGAGGCTGGCTTTACACAATATGCAAAGCGTTTGCCTTCCTCTGATTTTGTGGTTCTGTGACCCACGGTTCATAGAGTAGGATATGGGGAAAGACTCCAAAAAATTATGAATGAAGCAACAAAGCATCTTATGGGCTAGCCCAGATGAACCCCACATAACGGAGCTTGGGACCTTTCAGGGAAAGACAAAGCATCTTATGGGCAACAAAGCATCTTATGGGCTAGCCCAGATGAACCCCACATAACGGAGCTTGGGACCTTTCAGGGAAAGACTTAACGCGTTTTTCCGATGAACTGAGACGCAGGTCGCAGAGTTTTCAGGACAAAAGGCCCTACCTTCAGCAACTTTTGCTTGGAGGGAATGGAAAGACGTCTCCAGGATTCTAATCACAGAAAGATATTGCTTTACTGCTGAACTCCGCTCCAATTGCTCTTGGACATTTGCATGCATCTCATTAAGTTAATCAATTTGTTTATTGGTAGCAATCTACTGCCAGAGAAAGTGGTGTTCAGTGCACTGTACTGAAACTCACACACCTCTCCTTTAGTAGCAGCAATTAGATTAAATTATGTTTAGATTTTGGAAAGGCCACAAAAGACAATTGAGTCTAAGATGGAATTTTTATGTTCGCTCCCAGTTTCCCATTGCACAAAATATGACACAGCAGCAGTCGGTCTTTTTCATCCCTCTCGGCTCCTAATCTGACTGCAAATGTATTTGTTTTGGGTCTCATGGCCTCATGAAGCATTGCAGAGAAGTCAGGACAGCAAAAGTCCACAGGAGAAGGTGGGATATTTTTTAGCAAAAACAATAACAAATATTCTTATTTAAACTTTAAACAGGTGAGGCAAGCCAAGCCAAGCCCACTATAAATCATAGACGAAGACAGGGAGGGTAATTAAAAGTCCAGTGCAATAAAGACCAATTAAATCTTTAATCAGATAAAGATTGCTGCAATTGCTATCAGAGAGGGGTGTGGATAAACGTCTTGGCAGCTCAACCCAAGACAGGACAGAGCTTCCAGGTGCAGAAGCCATTCGTCTCCTTCAGAAGAGCAAGAGCTTCACCCTGGGAGGACCACCTAGATTATAAACTGAGTTTCCTCTCTCGCAAGACATTTTCTGGCTTGAAAGGAAAACCAGCTTTCTGATTTTGACAGAGGTCAACATGCAGGTATAATTGCCCAGAGTCTCTGAGATTCCAGGTGCCCAGAAAATTATGTCTCCTTGAGCCTGGGAAATTATTGGACATGTGCTCCAGTATGATGTTCTGCCACACATGTCATTTTTAGAAGATCAAATCTCCACCAAGAAACTGGAACTTCTGGAAGACTACATTTCCCATGTTCCTAGATTCTGGGGATTAGGTGAGATTGAGGTCTCTTAATTTTCATGCAGTCTCACTTTCCACCCTGTTGAAGAGCCCTCTGAGACAAAGAACAAAGCAACATATGTTGTGCCTTACCTAGGCAATGTTCACCCGTTGCCTTTCAAGCCAGCACGAGTCCAAGATAGTTAGTGGAGAGGCTGCCTATGAAGTCTCTGGGCCCTTCTAAGGTGGTCAAGATGCCCAAAGGAGGTCCAAGAAGTTCCTGCTTCACCATCTGGCTAGCTGCAACTCAGCTCTTCCTCTCCATTGGAATTCAGCATGGTGAACATCTCCAGATGTTGCCATGATTTAAGCAAAGGCCAGCAAAGCATTCTGAGATGAGAGAAGAAGAGAGGTTGAATGCCCAGCCACTAGATACAGCATCTTCTTCCATCAGTAGTAATCAAAATCAAGTTTTTGATTTTTATCTCTGAGGGTTTTTTAAAAAAAAAATTGGTTGTTCACTTGAATCTCTTTTTTCAATACCCTTTTATTCTTTCTTTGATAATTACTTATTGTTTTAGCTTTTAAAAAAAATTGGTTATCTATTTTGACTGTGGATGCTTTTTATGGAAAAGGCAGCAAGGAACAAGCTAAATTGCAATAAATAGTCTGCATGATGACAAAGTTAAATCAAAGTAGTTTCATATGCGTCATATTGTGACTGTATCAGCCATTATATAAAATATTCCCATCTCTTTTAAATAAAGACAAGACAGGCTGATCCATTTGCTACGTATTTAGCCCTGGGAATTTGGCCCCTGTTCAGCCATAAATCCCTTCCAGAATCCTACATTCATCAAAAGACAAGTTGAAATATCATGCTTCGAAAACCTTTTATAATGCATCATATTTAAAAATACACATTTTAAAGGGGGATTGTACAATTCTTTGGGAATCCGGAGACATACAGCAAAATGTAGACGGTGATCATTCTATGTCATTCCACAATTTATGGTATGAGGAGCAAAGTAACTCACAGCAGACTTTACAAAGACTTCAAACATCTCAGATTTGACCAGAAGGGCTCCTGGCTGTGATTGTGAGCCAGGAGGCACAATTTCCATTTCCAAATGTCCCTCAAGAAAGGTTTCCTTAGTGGAAAAGGGGGGTGCATAGCACCCAACCTCACTCCTCAAAAGCAAGTCCCTTGTATTCATTCCTGGTGGCTTTCCCAAGGGATCAGCCCAGGGAGGTCTGCGTCTCCACCATCTCCAGCTCTCGTCCATTTTGAGAAGCAAATTCCACAAATATTTAAATTAGCATCAACAGCATCTGTTCCATGACCTTAACTAAGAATCCCTTTGCAGAGTGAGATGGGTGGCTTATAAATGTAATACATACCAAAGGTGTTCAAATGAAATTTAAATTTAAATTGTGTGTGTGTGTGATCCAATAGGGCTGACTAGAAAAATAACCACAGAATCACAAAGGAGAGGCTATTGATTGCTTACGCTGGTTTTAATCTACTGCTGCTGGCAGAGGTCAAGCCTTTGGCTTGATTTTCAGGTCTCGGGAGACCCCGTGTGCGGAGCCCTCGGGACAGGCAGCGAAATAGATGGGATTGGCCCGGCTTTGCAGAATTAACCCATCTGGTGCCCATCTTTATGTTCTCTGGGTTATATCTCTCTGTCTCCACAAAGACCTTGCAGTGATGCTCCATCCCTCTCTCTTTGAGCTGTCCAATTTTGCTCTAGCAAGGTTAGGAAGCGATGCAGGGCTTGGAAGGGGAGGGATCCAAGCAGATGAAATGGCCCACTCCCCACTTCCCAGGGACCCCCACCCTTCTTTGAGTGTTTCAGAGATGTTTTCCGATCAGGCCTCAAGCTGGTTGGATTGCAGTTCTCCTCAAGAACAGCCAGGCAAGATGTGGATAATTAGAATCTACCCCATGCCTGGTTGGAGAATAAGGCAGACAAATTAAGTGTCCCGAACTGGAGTGGAAATCAGAACAATATACATTCTTTAATGAGCACAACTTCTATTAAGGCAGATTGCACCTCTTTAATTCAACACTTAATAAGCTAATGTAACTCCTGGCTGAACTCCAGGAATATCTAGGATCTCAGAAAGGATTTAACTAGAGGGGAAATAGCACAGTGGCGGTCCACAAAATGAGCACTGGTGCACGTCATATCATCTTATTTTGTGCCCGATAAAAGCCTTTTTGGTATTTGGCCCCTGGAAATGAAGGGAGTAACTCTCACTTGTCTAAAGAACATCTAATAAGCAGTTGATATTCATCTTTAAGGAAGGATGACTTTTGCCTGAAAACAAGGACTGGGCCAGGAATGGACAAGGGAGTCAACCCAAAGAGCTCTCTCACAAAATCTCTCTTTAACCACCTGAGGATTAGGAGAGAAGGCAGGCTGCAGATGGAGACTCCACCAGATTCTACCATTATTCACTTGGGCTATATTCAACCCAGTGGGATTTCCTTGGGAAAAGGAAGACTCTACTGCTAACCCTTTCCTAGAATTCTCTAAAAAGACCATATTGGATGGAAAAAATCTGATGTCCGCACATCTGCAGTTGATCAAATTGGAGAGTCTGGACTAGGACACCTTTACTGATTCTTGATTCAGAATTATTCCACCTCCAGAGCATCACCAATCATCTTTAAGACCATGGAAGCAGAATCAATATATTGGTCAGTACTTCTTTGCCCATCTGGCTGTGGAGCATCTTCCTTGAGTGAAGCTTTGTCTGAGCATCATTCAAGATTCAGGTTCTGGTGATAGTCCAAAAAGGCCAGAGCAGGACAGCCAAAGCTCCTACAGGGGTGGATGATGTCATGTCCTGGTTAGGCTTAGCAAATCTCTTGCTGGACAGCTCCTCTGCAGCTCTGACCACTTAAGTCCTGAGCTGCTGGACAGCTCCTCCAACATACAGTAGTTGGGGAATCTTCTCCAGCCTCTCCCAGAGGCATCCAGGCTACAATCTCACCCCTGCTTCATCCCAGAAGAACTACAAAAGCTGCACTCTTGTTTGCTCCAGTTTTATTGGGCCAAATGAAGGCATTTCCAAAGATAGGTTAAGAATTCGTGCTTCTCCATGGACCAACATGATTGCCATTGTTTTCAAAGCTCTTTAAAAGTTCTGCATTTAAACATCCAGGGTGGGTTCTACCTGAATTTTACCTCCTGGTAGTTCAGTCCCACCATATTGTGATACCACACAATCAGGCATAATGGGCTTTTTCTAATCATGGCTGGAGATGGAGCACCCTTCCATGCAAAGGGTCCTTCAGTTGCCTCTTTCAGGGAGGAAGGACGAACAATGAAATAGGAAGCTTATTTATATTTCTCTCTAACCTTGATACCCAGATCCCTTCTAAGTGAGCATCACTCACAGAGGCGGATCTAAAGGCACGTATTTATTCCCACGGGGTTAGGACAGGCCACTGGTTCTGGAATGGCTCCAGGCTGGAATCAATCTTCAATCAGATTCCACTCCTCCTTTCCTTCCCCTCCCCCAAGGTTCTCGTGTTACTCCTCTGCCAATGCAAACAGGCTGTCTGAAGGCAGCCTCTCCTGGGCTCCAGAGCCAGTGACATTGCCTGGGTGTTAATTAGCATTCAGGACTGTTCCTTCCCACGTCTCCCCCAAGAAGGTTCAGCCTGGCAGCAATTTCTCACTCCAGCAAGAGGGAAGGTTAATGAAGAAGTCCCTGGCTTGGGCTGCAGAGCAGAACGACGCAACGGGAAAGGCACCCGGTTGGCTCAAAGGATGAGGAGACCATGGCAGATAATCTGTTGGACTCACATAATCAAACCTCATTCTCCAATTTTCACCTTTCAGATCTGTTGGAATGCAGTTCCCGTAACGCACCAGGTCTTTTGAGAGTTATAATCTAAAGGTTACAATTCAGTGAATAAAATAAACTCATCAATGGTCCTTCTGACTGATGATTCCTACCATCTTTGGCATCACCTGTCTTCACATTTTCATTCACTTAATGTTTATCAAGTGGGAGTGAACTACGGAGAGTCCAGATTCCCGTTTTACTCCAAAAATAATAATATAAAAGACTCAGAAAGGCCACATTTGACTAGAAGTGTGATTAAATATAACAACAGAAAACACGGGTGGGGTTTTGTCCCCTCAATCCCTTAATGGATGCAGTGCATTGAATAAAACTAAGCTGAGATATATTCTAGCTAGTGAGATTATTTTTCTTTATTTTTCCCTTTTTCTGAGAGAATTCTGGCCTCCCAAGGGCCTAGATATTCAAGAAACCACTAAACTGACCACTGCCAAGGAATGAACTTGGGAAACACAGCTTAACCCTTGCGGATAGTAAGCATCCATTTGCGGACTGGGGAGAGCTGGTGTCGAGTAGAAGCCACAGTGACGTCATGGTGTCCTTGCACAAACGATGATGTCATTTTGAGGAGGCTGCTCCTCCTGTTTCTCCTTCCGCCCACTTGCTCGCTGTCTCATAGCTCTCCTCCTGAAAGTGATTCCTACAAATAATTTTCCATTAAATGAATTTGTTGGAAAGTAGCACAGCTTTAAAGTGCTCCCGAAAGCAATTTATCTAAGATGATTTTCAATCTCCAATCCAACTGTGAGGATGGGTGGGGGAAAGATTAAAAATAAAAACCCGCTTTTCTAAAATCCCATGTAGCTCATGTACCATGCAGTGGTCTTTATCGCTACAGGCAGCTGTTTGGGCTGGCTAAAAGGATGGTCTGCATCCCAAATTTACAGCCAGTCAGTCTCAAGTTCAAGCTAATTTAGCTTTCTGAGCTGGGCTCCACTTGCAAAAGATTGTCCAGGAATTCGCCTGCGACATTTTGGAGAGTGTACCAAAACCCCTCCGGTTGGTTAGCCGCCATTAGCAAATATAGACTGATAGTACTTTAGCAGCTTTCCCTGGGATTTTAGGATACCTGTGCTATTTTTAAATCCTTGGGTGGGGCTTTATTTATGATATACCACTGTGACTGTTTTAAATAGAAAAGTGAGAATAGAAATATTTCTGTAATATTATTATTATCAACTTCCAATATTTCACAGTTGAAAGAAAAATATCTTAGGTAATTATAACAAACATTCTCTCCAGCTGCCTCTCTTTTAAAAATAAACATAATTAACTTTTTTTAAAGGCGTATGTTTATGATGAATCTAGTTGGGAATCTGGTTAGATGCAGTTGGGAAACAA
The DNA here is from genome assembly GCF_001527695.2 of Protobothrops mucrosquamatus. Taxonomy (NCBI): domain Eukaryota; kingdom Metazoa; phylum Chordata; class Lepidosauria; order Squamata; family Viperidae; genus Protobothrops; species Protobothrops mucrosquamatus. The sequence continues at coordinate 827,495 of NW_015386391.1, read as the reverse complement.
CTGAGTAACTTAACTATAATCTATGTCAGTGTTTCTCAACCTTGATGACTTTAAATTACATGGACTTCAACTCCCAGAATTCCCCAGCCAACATGAAGAAGCTGGCTGGGGAATGCTGGGAGATGAAGTCCCTACATCTGAAAGTGGCCAAGATTGAGAAACACTGCATTAGACTATCCAGAAAGCACGATTGCTATAAAATGAAGATGATACAGTCTGCAGATTAATTTGATGTTTGAAGAATTATTATCTATTATCATCTGCC